>NW_026924659.1:0-241537 GCF_032062105.1 Saccostrea cuccullata | reverse complement strand
TCTACGAGTTCCTTGAATACATAATTAATGTAACATGAAATATGACTTAGTTTTCTAAATGCACTCTGTCTATATGTAAACTGTTACCTTTCCTTATAACTTTTGATTTAGAAGAAAAAAGGTTTTTTTCTTATATTTTTTATTGAGAACTTTGGTAAATACTTTCAAATGACATTAGAAAGGGAGTTCATATTTGAAACAATAAGGTATAAATAATGCCGTTTCACCCACTATAAGACTCCGAAAACGGGGAACAACAATTCTTTGAATTTGCTTGTTCATTTATCTTCCACCTTTTAAGTTTCGAAGTCTTCTTTGTAAGGTCCTTGTGCTTTGTGTTCCAGGCATCCTTGTGTTGGGAATCAGCAATCTCTACCCAGAATCATCGTTCCACTTATACCTCTGTCAACTTCTAAAAGTAGTGCGGAAGCAAAGGAACGAGATTTTTTTCAAATGTTGTTTAAAATGGATAACAAGAAGATTAACGCCTTTATATTTTTATATATATGTCAATGCTGCAAGTTCCTTGTTTATAAAAACTTAACCATGCGATATGTTGATATTTATCATTTTACATTTTCCACGTTCGTAATATCCTGCCGAGAAATAATCCCTCGAAAGATATGGTGAAAAAGCGATATCTGATTTTAATTCTCATTATTAAACTTTCATTTCAGATGTTAAGCAAGAATATAAAAATTTACATTTATAATATATGATGCAAAAGGTAAAAGTAAGTTTTGCCAAGAATCTTGGCATTAAGACGTTGACAGAGGTGTTGTCACGAAGCGTAATACGGTGGTGAGAGATTGGGGAAACAGTAGTCATAGTGAGTAGAAAGAATTAATTAGAAAGGACTCTACATGCACTTCTATCATTTTGTTCTTAAATGATTCATAAGCAAAATATTTACATTTCCAATGTCTTTGTCCGAGATCAAATTACCAATTGTAAATGTAATTTATTTCTTCATGAATGTTTTGGCGCGGTTCCAAAAAAAACCACGTGCAGGGCGGGACAACACCTAGAGAGAAGCAGGCTTGGAGCCCGTGGATTGGCGGAATCAAAGCATGTAAATATAAGGAATAACTGTCAGATTTTTCGAATTCATGAAGATGATCAATGGATTGGCTTTTGTGATAATTTTATGCATAAACGCTTCGGCGTTTATGCAAATTATCACACAAGCCAATCCATTGATCACTTCATGAATTCGAAAAATAAGACAGTTATTCCTTAAATCAATCATACTTCATTTCCTCTTGCTGAAAAATATCATTAATTACCAAAGACATGGTTAAATAAAATCCAATCGTTTCTCACAACGTTTTTTGAAAAGTCTTATACACGGAGTCGTGTTTAACGTGTTATATTCGATTTGCCTGTATGGTAATTATAATATATATGTACATATCCTGCTTGTGATATAAATCATTAGAATTAATTGCATTGGTCGTAGGGGAGTGCTTCATAAAATCATTTCATGCTGCCATCCATATCTACATATCAAACCCATATCCTCTATCAAAGCTATCAAAGTGACCTATTGAGTGTTTTTGTTTGACCCGTTAAAGAGTCTCCTAAATGGCTTCAACTAAATATGACCGCTCTGTTATACGAGTTATTAGAGGAACTTTTTTTTAAATTCCTATCATTGACTTTGAAAATTTCTGATATTACAATGACAACAATACGGAAAACCATGAGATTGACACAATTTTTTTTCAGGAATCAAATTTCTGAACGAATGATAATAATAAATAATTATACGTTTGTATACATAATTTTTCGAAAGATGAGGTATTATTTTGGAAGTCTTCACAACACATTTTTGTTGTAATATATCTTTGTCAAAGAGAAAGATTATACTTATATATTTGCATGTGAATCATATAGAATACATAAATGAAACGTAAAGGGTCTGCATTTATATAACGATACTTCGTCATTATAAATAGTAGCAATAAGCTAATTAAAAAGTCGTGTTCCCAGCTTAAGATATAAATAGAGTAGAGTATGCGTGGATCTAGAAAGGGGACATTTTAAGAATGGCAGGTGGGTCCGTAGGATATATGATATAAATTTTCATGGAAAAGCCTTAGAAGCTACTTGTGATATTGGAAATAAAAATTTTACCTACAAAGAGAATGTTTGAATTTACGACCCTGACTTTTGATCTAAAAATAAATAGAGGTCTTGCTTAAGTCATAGGGAGTGTAAAATGTCATTGTAAAAACTCAAAGACTTCTCGGGTATCTCTAAGAAACAAATGTGTAAGAGACACACAGAAATGTAGGCGGACGAACAGACAGGCAGACAGATATTAATATCACTTTTTTGTGAACAATGGGGACAAATATCACGAACTTAAGAAGGTTATATCTATACAATGTAATAATGCCGATGATTTTAAAAAAAACACATGAAGAATTATAAACATTTTGTGTATTTACATTGCTACTATATATTGTTTTGTATTGTTTTTATTTTTATCTAATGCTGCAATAAAATATCATATACGTAATTCAAAGTTTGGAGGCTAAAAATAAACCAATTTACTTCCTTCAGTATCCAAATAAAATAGAAATGGGTAAATAGCACTGATGTATCTAAAAAACATTTCTAAAACTGATGCCCATCAAAATTATCCAGGACGCAGACCTATAAATAAGATTTGTTTTCTTAGATAGTATACCTACTAAAAAAAAATAATTAGGATAGTACATGTATATACTCATGTTCCAAATAACAATAGAATTGAGATGAAAAAAAAATAAAGGGCCAAGAAGACCCAAGCAACATTTTATTTTTATAATGAATATGTAAAGATTGAATAAAACTTTACAACACTAGATTTGTGCTCAGAGTTCCTCAGTGTAAATTGATTTTGAATCCAGAGAAGTAATTGTACAAGGCACCATTAATAAACTGTGCATTGCGGTAGGCAACCCTAATCCATACTCTGCTTCCTTTCTTCAGGTCAGTTACAAAGTGTCCGGTTGTAGATCCACTTTGTTGTTTATCAATGCAGGTACTCACACGACAGTTATGATCAACAACGACGCAAAGGTATAAACTTGCACCCCTCGTAGACATAGATAACCAATCAAAAGAGTAAAGACCATCTTCCGGTGCTGTAAAGACCCCTGTTTTTGGATCGTATCCTTTGCCTTTGTTCAACTGAACATTGTCAAATTTAATGATAGTGTTTTCAGGAACATTCCTGAGATGACGTTTGAAATCGGCATGAAAGGCAATGGCCTCTGCACACGTACCTAAATATGTTCAATACAAACGTTTATTTTCGATTTCGAAATATTTGTTTATTGTAGTCAATAAACTTTGTTTTTTATCAAAATATGATGTGCTGTGATGATAAACTTACATGAACAAAATCATATTTAAAGATTGAAAGTTTATTTTTGGTAACTTGATAGTTTCCAGAGATGTGTCACTTTGATTAAAAATGATGTCAATTTACATTTTAAAGTTAGAGTTCGAATATCAAAGACATTTTCATCGGCAAAATTCAGTATGTATTAAAAGAATTATGTACATGTATAGTATTTTTACGAATGGTTTCCCGATATAGAAATTACTGAAAAATTTACTTTAAAAGTAAAATATCTGCAAGTTGAATTACTGTTTGGTCATTAATATTTTGGCAATTTATTGGTGTAAAATGAGCATGTTTTGGTAAGGCTTTTATATACAAAACAATAAACAGAACGTCTCTATGCCTAACCACTCACCTTTTAAATTATGCATGGAACAGAAATGACAAACAGATGTAATAAGTAATTGAAACAGTACCTATTCTTTTATGCCTATCATTATACCCGCACTTTCTAAAGAAAGTTCGGGTATATTGTTTTACTTTTACACTTTTCTTCCCTGAACTCCTCACATTTTACACACTTAATCATCTTTTGGGAGATGGTTGGTGGTGTCATGTAGATGTGCAGTAAAGTTTCTTTTTGATTTTGCCCCGGGGGTCAAATGGGGGTCAAAAATGACGTTTTTTGTGCAAAAAGTCCCGTCTTCCCTGAACTCCTTCTACATTTTACTCAGCAGCCTAATCACCTTTTGGGGGATGATTGGTGGTGTCATGTAGATGTGCTTAAGGTTTCGGAATTTTGATTTTGCCCCGGGGGGTCAAATGGGGGTCGAAAAATGACGTTTTTTATGCAAAAAGCCCCATCTTCCCTGAACTCCTCTTACATTTTACTCAGCAGCCTAATCATCTTTTGGGGGATGATTGGTGGTGTCATGTAGATGTGCAGTAAGGTTTCAGAATTTTGATTTTGTCCCAGGGGGTCAAATGGGGGTCGAAAATGATGTTTTTTATGCAAAAAGCCCCGTCTTCCCTGAACTCCTTCTACATTTTACACAGTAGCCTAATCATCTTTTGGGAGATGGTTGGTGGTGTCAGGTAGATGTACAGTAAGGTTTCGGAATTCTGATTTTGCCCCGGGGGGTCAAATGGGGGTCGAAAAATAACATTTTTTATACAAAAAGCCCCGTTTTCCCTCAACTCCTCTTACATTTCTATGCTGCTGACTGTTGTTTTGGGATATGGTTTGTGGTTTGATGTAGATTTGCAGTAAGGTTTTGGAATTTTGATTTTGCCCCGGGGGGTAAAATGGGAGTCGAAAAATAAACTTTTTTATGCAAAAAGCCCTGTCTTCCCTGAAGTCTTCCTTAATGTTCCTCTAATCATCTTTTAGGAGAGTTAAATATTTTGAAAATTATGTAAAACATCAACGTTAAAAAAGCATCGCATGCTGGGAAACACCTTGAATTCTTATGAGTAATTAATGTACATGTCAAATGTGAGAGTCATAGCTCATTTCAATCAAAAGTTATAAGCAAATGCAACATTTTTGAAAAGTAGGTTAGGCTTGACCGCTTCAAGGTCAAGGTCACAGAGTAAAAGTCATGATTTATTTGGAAAGGTCTTATCACAGGTAATAATATACATGCATTATAATATGAATGCCCTAACTTTTCTCTTTCAAAATGATAAATTTATAACAATTTAATTTTTTTGCAAGTACATGTAGGTCAAACTTCTAGGTCACATGTAAAAAAAAAAAAAAAAAAACCATGCCATTCTCACAGGTAAATACTAATACATAAGTTTAATATGAATGTCTCTTCTCATTCAGTAGATATGACCGTGATGACCAAGGTTAAATTTATTGAGACAGATGGACAGTCTGACATACAAATGTACATATTTCTATATGAATTGGGTAAAATTGGCCCAGTGGTTCTAGAGAAGTTAAAAATGTAAAAAGTTTTCAGACAAACAGATGGACGATACGTCACGACAGACGTTATATGCTAAGGAAACCAGAAAAGCTCAAATGAGTGTTTTGAAAGGGCTACAATATGGTTGCAGTATTTGAAAAGCTGTTTTTTACATGCAGAGATATGCATGACCAACATATTCATGTTTTATATTTTTTTTAGTAATTTGTTTGTTTGTTGTGAATACATCTCTCTTGGGAATTTTTCCCTCATATGGTGACACCACCAAATAAT
Organism: Saccostrea cuccullata; assembly: GCF_032062105.1. Classification (NCBI taxonomy): domain Eukaryota; kingdom Metazoa; phylum Mollusca; class Bivalvia; order Ostreida; family Ostreidae; genus Saccostrea; species Saccostrea cuccullata. The sequence continues at coordinate 235,990 of NW_026924659.1, read as the reverse complement.
AATGAAGACAAGATGTGTTTGTGAAACACTGATGTCCCTGTATGGAAGCCTGTATGAAGTTTCTCAAATATATGTCAAACTCAAAGGTCAAGGTCAAAGGGTTCAAATTGTTAGTATCAGAAGAAAGTCTTGTCACAAGGAATGCAAATGTGAAATAAAGAAATCCCTAGTAATTCCTGTTCAAAATTAATTGCCAAGGTTAATTTTTTTTTAAGTGGTTCAAACTCTAGGGTCAAGGTCAAACATATTTATACCTGTTGACAGTTCACAATGAATACACATGTTAAGCATTAAAGCCCTAGCACCTACTGATCAAAATTTAGGCCAAGTTTAAAGTTTGGTATTTTTCTTGTAAAAATGTGTATCCTAGGTCAAGCGATCAGAGGTAAAAATTAATGGTACCCAAATAAAAGGTCTTAATTGTCACAAGAAATAAACCTATAAAATGTGGAAGCCATTTGTATAGCCCATCCCACTTAAAACTTATGGGCAAAGTTATGATTTAGACAGACATAATATAAACACAAGAAACAAAATATGTATAATTAGTCAAATGGAAAAAATATACTATTTAATTGGAATCACAAAATAGATTGTTATTTCAGGGACAGGGAGTGGGTAGGGAGATTGGAATCCCCCCACCCCCCCCCCCCTGGAATTTGCCTTGTTATCTAAACAAGACTATATATTGAAGCAAATAAAAAATGACTTTGGACATCCTCCCCCTAACTTAGAAAACATTGACCACACTATCATTTTTTTTATTTTTTTTATTTGTTTTCCCTTTTTTTTTTCTCCTGCTTGTCAGGAAATTCTGGGCTGGAATTTTTTGACTGAGATGTGAACCCCCCTCCCTACTCCTGAAAAAAAAATCTGGATCCGCACCAGTATTGGCAGTAACTGAATGTCACATTGACAACGGGAGATAACTTCACAATATGAAATTCGTCTAGTGTGGCATGCGATGATCTTTGACCCTTTTTGAACTTTAACCTAATCGTTTGGGTTTATTTTACCCCCCACTATACTTAAACTTGTACTTACCGACTGCCATAGGTCTCGTCAACTTCATGAAATATAAATCCAATTATAACACAAAATGAATTAATCCAATGCACACCAGACTGCAGCCATGTGCTAATTCAATTTGGCACACCTCAGCCGATTCCGTCACCTTATCAGATGAAGTGGGAATCGGCCGAGGTGTGCCAAATGGTGTTTAATCTAAAAATATGATAATGGGTGACGCAACGTGATGTGATGTAGAAATTTACATGTTAACATGTATAGTACAAGAACAAATTTTAAATTAATTCATAACAAACGATGTTTTAACAAAACTTTTCCATCTAGCCTATTCCAAAAAGTATGTGCTGTGTGATTGTAGTGTCGAGGGGGGGGGGGGATTAGTAAATTTAAAAAGGTCCTATTATGAGCAAAACATTTATCAAAATCTAATTTACATCATTAATAGAATTCAAACTGGTATATAATGAATTAAGCATGTAAAATAAATATAAGAGGTTCTGAGTTATAGGTCACAGGGTCTGAGAATTTCATACTCAATTTGATGAATACATGTAAATTATAGAATTATTTTGACTTTTTCCTTGGAAAGCCGCCCAATATGTAGGAGCGTGTATTTAGAGGCAAACACCTTAGTGCGGGTATTACTGTCTCATGACAGCATCTAGTTAGAATTTTACTTTTAATACATTTAAACAATTACTTTTTCTTTGGTCACAAGTGAGTCGTTGACAAACTTTCATATAATTGTCGTAATCTTTGATGAATGCTGTTGGGCAAGATGGGTCTGCCAAAGAACTGGTCAGCAACAGAACAAAAACATTCACACTAGCGACATATATCGCCCTAAAAATAAACATATTAAGGATAAATAATACAAACAAACTTTTTTTCAGAAATCAGCAATATTTCTCTCAGATTTAGATTTAAATTTATAACCTGAATAATTTTATACCAAGTATAGTGGGAGAATTTTATAAGATTTTGTCATAAGGTTAAAAATTTGGGTAATTTTTTTATGGAATTATATAAAAAGCAAAACAAAGTATCATATCTTAGCACCAAGGAAAGCCTACGATTTCTTTATATTTCAGGGATTTATTATTTATGTCTTTCCAAATCAAAATCAGTCGAAAAATAGATATCAATCCATGCATTAATTTTTGTTTGTGTTAAGTACCCTTAAGGTATTCCGATTTTGAAATCACAAAAATTGTTTCAGTATTCTCAAAGTAAAGTGTATTTACCCATGGAATTTCTTCAAAGATCATAATTAAAGTTAATCATTGTGTTTCCATAAGAAGAATAATCAAATCTTGAATATGTTTACAAAAAGTGAATTAACACGCCAACACATTTTCTAAATGAAAATGATAAACAAATAAATATACGTATTTAAGAATAAAAATTCATTGGCATCCAAGCATTTGGAGAAAATTACATGTTTAAGATACTATATAGTACAAGGGTAATTAAAAAAGTTCGTAGACTTTTGTCCTAACTTTTTTATGTAACGTCATAATATATCCAAATTTGGTACAAAAATTTTAACAACAGATTCAAATAATTTGTGTAAAAAAAATTGGAATGTATCTTGAAATTCATATTTATTAAAATTATCAAGGATTTAGAACAGCAAAAATGGGGTCACGGAGCACCGTCAAAATTGAGTAATTTACTTATTTTAACTTTATAGTATTTGCAGCCATACCTCTAATAAATGGAGCTGAAACGAAATAAAATTTACAAGTTTAAATAAAGAATTGCCGTATTAATTAAAATAAAATCAGGTTATGTAATTTGTCGTTCCATTAAAAGATATCAGTTTCTAAATACATATGGACTTGATTAAAACAAGCAAAAAATCATGACGTTGGAGGACGTCACGTAGCAGCAAGTAGCAATAAAATTGTACTTTACATTCGGGAAACTTCTTCTACAAGCTTAAAAAATCCGTATAAACCAGGATGCAATAATCTGTGTATTTGTATTAAATGGAAAATACAATTTTTGAGTGGTAGCAAGTTTGAATCGGACGATGGATGGTAAATTAAAGAATTTGGAAACAATGACATTCTTATTCAAGCTATATTTGTACATCTGTTCGCAAACTAGGTGTTAAGTGTTATGGATATGTTTTTTGAATGGAGAAGACGCTACAAACCGTGTTTGAAATTAAAATTAGCATATTTTTGACAAACTTCCTCAACGTTGTTTTTGACGTTACAATGTTGGTTAACTGTGCTCCATGGTAACAAAACGTGTTGGTTTAAATTTTGGCTAACATGAGTTCTATTTAATCAAATGGAATGAAACTTCACACTTCGACAAAATAAATGTTTATGTTTACGAAAATGTGTTGATCTATAATCTTGTAATAATTATATGACGATGAGAAGCATTGTCTATGTATTTTTTGAATGATCCTCGTACGTATACGGTCCTTAGTTCTTCTATTTACACAATAACATAGTGCATCAAGCTAATTCAGAGAATTAGTGCCTCCGCTTAAGGAAAAAAGAAGAGCATGCAAGGATCGGGGGAATGGTGGAGGTGAGGCACTTTAAAGGCGGCGGGTGGGGCCAAAGGGAATGACGATATAAAACTTACCTGCAAAATCTCAAAAGCTTTGAGATATATATCACTCAAAATGAAATTTTTAAACACAAAGAGAATATTTGAATTTACGACATTGGCCTTTTACCTTTTGACCTCAAATCAAAAGGAGTCTTTCCTAGGCAACAGGAAATGGTTATGTAAAATTTCATTGCAAAAGCTCAAAGGCTTCTGGAGATATCGTCTGGATACGTAAGTGTGACAGACAGAAAGAAAAACGGACGGACGAACTTAAGGAGGACGGACAGACGGACCGAAATTAATATCCTTCCTTTTCAGTGGAAGCAGCAGGCAAAAAGCGTGTGCTATTATTGCAAGATATCACAAGACACACTTCTGATTTCATGTTATGCTAATAAACTTTGGTATCTAATGCTAGAATAAAGGAAATTCAATTCCTCTAAAATGCATTTATTTTTATTTTTTTACCTTTTGGGGGGAATAAATATCAAAATTAACAGGATTTTAAAGAACTTTGAAACATATTAAGATACATATAATTTTAAAAATGGCATTAAGTCATTTCAATTTCAAGCATCATTTTCAAACTTTATAAAAAAAAAAATAACAATGTAAAAAGTTATCATTCCTGGCTGACGAGAGGATATTCTTAAGGTCTGAAGACAAACTCCTCTAATAATCATTTTTGTATTTTCGTTATATAATACTAATGATTTAAAATTGTCATTCTCTTGTAATTTCTATTTTTTGTTCAAAATGTGTTTAAAAATAAGAACAATGAAAGTTGTGACCCTGGCAAATCCAATGATCGTCAAAAGGATACAAATTATATGGAAAATACCACTCTCTGGCATTTTGCACAAATGCTTGGAAAGATACCCAATTTTTCGTGTGAAGAAACATGTTAAGGTAGCAATGCTTCAATAAACTTTTTTGTGGGGGAGGGTATGATTATACATATATATTGTTGTCATATCCACTCTCCTGCTCTCTCCTGATCAAATGGAATTCTTGAGGCAGAGAGCATCTTAGATCAAAGTATGTCCTTTTTTATATAGATGTGCGTTCCTTTTTTCAGTAAATAAGGATTCTTTTAAGATTTTTCCCCGCAAAAAAAGAACAAAATATTTTCAGACTTTTTTATTGATCATATATGTGCAATTTGCTTTATCTATCAACAAAACTAGAAATCCAATTTTCATTGTTTTATCCACCTAGAACAATCTTAACTTTGTCTTTACAATAGGTATTTTTTCATGTAAAGTCATTGTTTCTTTTATCTCGGCTTCAATTTTTTACCTTAAAATTAATAGTATATATATGAAATGTAATTCATTAGCTCCATGACATACAGCATAGAAATTATAAAATTAAACTTGTATTTAATAATATAACAGTCTTTTCAAAAAAAGGAAATTCAGAATATTTAAAATTGCTGATTTATATCTTTAAAAATTCTAAATTTGTGAAATTTGCATTTTGGTTTCAACACACATGTAATTAATTATATAATAAAACTTTTTAAAATATATTAGAGAAATTCAACATATATTATTTTTATTGACTTTAAGTCACATAGCAAATTTGATAGACATATTTAGTTCACACTGTTTTAAAGAAACATTTGATTGTAAAAAAGTTTTATACTCTCCACACTTATTTATAAATATGAGTGAAAACGAGAAGAGAAACAATTTTTTTTTTAAAATCAAAAATTGTATATCTTTTTCAAAATTCATTTCAGCTATTAAAAATAAATAGAAAAACCCTAAAAAAAAAATAAGGTGTACTAGACAAAACTGCATTCTAAGAAGAGCAAAAATTTGCATTAACAAAAGCATTTTATTTTTCAAAATATTAGCGGTGTTGTTCAAATTATAGTGATTTTTGTCAGAGGGTTTTAATAACGTTGATCAGATGACGTCACATCTGCATCAAAACAAAAATGTGATGGCAGCGCTGCTTGTATTCAGATAACTGTGTTTGAGAAGGAAATACTTTATAAATTGTTTGTGATTTATTAGAGGAAAGGAGCATTAATCAGATCTACTGATTTTAAAGCCGTATGTTTTTCTTTACTGAAGACAAGAAGCTGCGTCCTTATGTAAGTCAGGATTTCCTCTGATACTCTTAATATAAAAATATCAAAGATTGCAAATATAATATATATAAACATATATATTATTCATATATATATATATATATATATATATATAGCAATAGCTCTGCTGGCATATTTTCCATGATGCGCTAGCGCGCATCATGGAATATGCCAGCAGAGCAATTGCTATTCATAACGCCATGTTCACTGAATAACGTTGTTTATTTCTTAAATAATATCGGAACATGTTGTCAGACCTTAAAGATCACTCTCCTGCTAATATTTAAAATGAAAGAAAAAAAATAAAAGGGTAAAATCTAAATTCCTATTCAAATGGAATTCTTGAGGCAGAGAGCATCTTAGATCAAAGTATGTCCTTTTTTATATAGATGTGCGTTCCTTTTTTCCGGAAATAAGGATTCTTTTAAGAATGTTCCCCGCAACAAAAGAACAAAATATTTTCAGACTTTTTTATTGATCATATATGCATAAGCGAACACTTTGAATTCTTTATCTAAGCAATGTCAACAAAACTAGAAATCCAATTTTTCATTGTTTTATCCACCTTTGTAGAAACATGCAGTTGAAACGAAATCAAAATTCAATGAAGAAAAAATAACTTACAAAAGTAAAAGGTATTTTTTCAAATAATAAAGAGATCATTTACTTACATCGTTTCTTTTATCCCGGCTTCAATTTTTATGCCTTAAAATTAATAGGATGTTTATATAGAATAACTGATAAAGTGTGATGTTTTATGACACGCTCTTATCTCGTAATACATGCACGCATGCTGTATCATCTTACCGATCAATTTAATTTCGATTTTTCATTATTATATATATCTTTTCGACAAGATTCTACTGAAAAATTAGCATAAGAATACTTATTTAAAGGTAGGGTATACATCAGAGGACGTTTAGCTACTGGATACAAGGAAGGTAAAGAACAAATGGACTTTACTAAGCAGCACTGGCATAGCCGTATGTCAAACCTACAAAATGTATCATTCACAATTAAACCAAGTATTTTTTCAGAGTATGAATCTCCCTCTATTCCTCCAGTGTATTTGTTTTTGAATAAGATTTAGATTAACTAATGGTGAATTACACGTATAATCAGACCATTCTCTCTCCTTGTAATTTTTATAAAACAATTTTTTTCCCAACTTTTATAAAATATTTCTAGAATGTATCACCTTTGAGTCCTTTCACATTCATTGTGACTGACGTTTTTCATACTAATTGTGAGTCCATTATTTATACAATGAATTTCCATTTTTTCCCGATCACGACAAGGAACACACGGCGGGTGTGTCTGGTCAACAGGGTATGCTCCTTCCTCCATAGAACCTGATCCCACCTCTGATGTTGTGGAGGTTCGTGTTTCCTCTGCTCCTATTTTGTATTATTTTATGGACTTTTGATCTTGGATACTGTTTGTTATCTCCATATGTTTCATTCAAGGAATTTTGCGAAATACAGTATAATACTCAATGGTGTGTAGACTATACAAAGTATAGCGAGTCATGAATTTAGTTTCGTTGAATTCCTTGAAAGGGATTGAAATATAACGAAAACGAACAGTATTCAACCTGAAAGTCAAATTAAACAATAAAGGGTAAACCTCCCAAAACATCAGAAGTGCAATCAGGTGCCAGGGAAGAGTGAGTAACCCCTGTCGACCAGTCATACTCACCATTGACCCTTTGTCATGATCAGTGAAAAAAACAAAAAAAATCCATTGAAAAAACTGTGTGTGAGTAATGGTCTGGCAATCAGTATGAAAAAATCAGTCAGCATTTGACTTAATGATAGATTGTTATTGCTGACAAGTTCCCTGTATCGACCGTAAAACTTTTAATTCCGACTTCAAAAGGAACGTCATTACTGTCTTGTCTCTAGTAAATTATAAAAGTGCAATAAATGAGGTATCTACTTTCAACATTTATAAGTTTAGAGAATCTAACCGGTTCTATGTTGTGCATGTACCTTATTAAGTACAAGGAGCTGTAGAAGCTTTATGCTACCTTTTGGTAGATTTTGTACAACGTTTAGAAAATGAAACCTTTTTAGAGTAAATTTACATTCCCATCATGATCACCTTCATAAGTAGAATAGGTACCTGTGAAAAATGGAATCTTTGGCAAGAGAAGACAATGGGGAAAACTATATAGTAGATGAGGCAGTAACCCATGGTGGATGTCTAGTTTCAATTAACGATGAATGCATAATGATGCAAGGACCCCTGATCCATAAGTTTAACCATGAAAAAACCTAACTAAAATAAATGAAATAGTTTTATAAGATTTAAATAAAAAGACCAATTGTCGATGGTGTTACGTACATTTGTAAGTCATAAAACTTTAATAAAGGACCATTTTCAGGCCTGGAGGCACCTTCTTCGAATATTTGTTTTGTACATATTTTCGTAAAAGATCTAAAACTTTTTTTTTATAATTGTCATTATGTTGTGATATAAATTTGTTTCCCTATGTCTTTTAAAGTAAGATCAACAACATCTGTCATCTTGGCAATTCAAAAGATTATCAAAAAAATACATATACATGTACTGGATACACCAATCCTCAATCGAATGCTTTGTAAGGACCTCATGTTTTGGAAAGGAAACTAGAACGAGTAGCAATACTTAAATAATAGATTCTTGGGGGAAAATAATATATTATTGAGGAACATTTCAGTGCTTGAATAAAACTGACAAAAATAAGAAGTTAAGGAATGGATCTTTACACCTATATATTCTATGTAAAACTTTGATCGGCCATTGTGGCCCCACCTTACCCCAGGGGGCCATGATTTGATAAAAATTGAATCTACACTACCTGAGGATCATTCAATATGAGTTTCATCTCTCCTGTCTTAATGGTTCTTGAGAAGAAGATATAAAAAGATTTTTCCTTTATATTCATATTTAAAACTTTGATCGGCCATTGTGGCCCCACCCTATCCCCGGGAGTCATGATGTGAACAAACTTGAATCTACACCACCTGAGGATGATTCAACATAAGTTTCATATTTCCTGTCTCAATGGTTCTTGAGAAGATTTTTCCTCCCGATGTAAAACTTTGTTTGGCAATTGTGGGCCTACCCTACCCCCGGGGGTCATGATTTGAACAAAATTTGAATCTACATTACCTGAGGATGATTCAACATAAGTATCATCTTTCCTGTCTCAATGGTTCATGAGAAGAACTAGAAAGATTTTTCCTTTATATTCCTATGTAAAACTTTGATCGGCTATTGTGGTCCGACCCTTCCCCCTTGGGTCATGAGTTGAACAACTTTGAATCTACACTACCTGAGAATGATTTAACATGAGATTCATCTTTCCTGTCTCAATGGTTTTTGAGAAGAAGATTTTAATAGATTTTTTTCTTTATATTCCTATGTTAAATTTTGATCCGCCATTGTGGCCCCACCCTACCCCCGGGGGTCGTAACTGAACAAACTTGAATCTACACTACCTGAGGACGATTTAACATGAGTTTCATCTTTCCTGGGCCACTGGTTTTTGAGAAGATTTTTAAAAAATGCCATGATTTTTTTCAAATTCATAATTATGTCTCCTTGGTAGAGGGCATGGCCCTTCATTTGAACAAACTTGAATCCCCTTCACCTAAGGATACTTTGTGGCAAGTTTAGTTGAAATTGATCCAGTTGTTCTTGAGAAGAAGATAAAAATGTAAAAAGTTTACAACGACAACGACAACAGACGACTAACAAATTTTGATCAGAAAAGCTCACTTGAACCTTCGGCTCAGGTGAGCTAAAAATATAGCAGCCTAAAACGAATTTTAATTTTTGTGCTTGACACAGTGGCCGGGATTTACTTTGTAAATCTATGCAAAAGTATTTTTTTTTTTTTTTTGTAAAAAGTATTCAAAAACCGGTCTTGCCCTCCCGTGATTTTAATCCATGATAGGAAACGCTTTGATGAGCTGTTTGTCGTCTAGAGCAGCCTTGCATCAGAAGAAAGTTTCATACTTTGTAAATGATCAGAAACATTTTAATCTAATAAAAAAAAATAAAACAAGGTCTAGACCTTTACTCAGGTGTGTGATCCACGTCGTGAGAATCGTATTTTGTACTGTCCTTGATATTTTACATGTAACTTGTCCAATTAATAAATCAATTCTGAATTCGCAAACATTTTTAAAAAATAATTTTAGAACATAATGTATTTCATATCTGTATATAATTAGGTACTATATAATATTATATCATATATAATTTTAATAGCTTAAGTATAGAAGGTTAAGTCTGCCTTTTTAATGTCAACCTATATAGATTTAGTAGTAGTAGACGTGGTTTGAGGTGAAGAATAAAAGTTTTCAGGAAACCTGAAATCTTATTTAAATCATATTTAAGAATGTGTGTAGTTTTATTCAAATATGCTGTTTTGTTCTTCCATTTTTGATTTTAGTATCTCCATCCTATCTTTAAATTCCACTTCCCATTCCGATTCAAGGGCAAAACGAACCAAATTAATGTCCTTGAACCTTGAGGAATGCTCGTCCGTGAGAAGTTCCCAGACGCCTTTCCATTCATTCTTATACACGTCTTGGTCAATGACGGTCCAAGTGCTCGGATATTCGGCAAGTCCTAGCTTCCATTGTGGAACAGAATCTACCTCCACGGGTCCTCCACACTTGACAATCTTTTTTTCAACTCGGTAATCGTCGTGTTCTCTGTATTTGCTTACGCTTTCGTCTTTGCTTGATTCTCCCTCAACCCGAAAACCTCCCATCAGATCAGCAAAAAATCCCCCTACACCTCCTTGAATTGCAAATTTAGAGAGTTTCAGCGAATCACTACGACTCATTTCTTTTTTGCTTCTGCAGATGACATGAAGGGTGTAGCGACCGCCAAAATGATATGTTCCTGCGTAATAGTGGGTCCCATAGGTTTCAAAGAATTCTCTACAGAGAACAGCCTGGTTTTCATCGGTAAGTTTTTTTTCTAACTCAACAAGATCTGTCAGGGCATTCTTTGAGATAGAGTGATGCACGTTTTCCAGAGAGAAAGACGCAAGAGGAACGTAACTGGTTGTCTTGATCTCAGTATACCCTTCCTCATATTGTTTCTCATTAGATTCATCCTCTGTTTCTTTATGGGAAATTCCGATATCTGCAGTAAACAATCCCATTACTCCAACATTAGCAGCAGCGTTAAATCCCCAGTGATTTACCACATGATCATGTCTAAGGGATTGTTCTTCGCTAAAGAACTCTAAAGTTGAGTATGTTTCCTTCAATATAGGGGCAAGGACTTCAACATCCCCGGGGATATCGATTATTTGTCTGCGTGGAAGAACACGTTCCCAGAGTTTTTTCTGAATATAATATCCTCGCAGTACACGACTGGAAGATATTTTAGTAACTAGGTCGGTCCATGACGGCATTTTCCGATCAACAAGCTTGTTTTGCAAAAACTCCATTCTGGTTAACTCTTTGTGCAGATCTTTCTGTCCTGTCGGACTTTGGAAATCGAATCTCATTCTATCCATTCTTTCCTTTTCGTCGGTTACATCATCAAGTTTCTTTAGTATATCGTTTATCTTTCCTTCATTCTTCTCAATGATCTCCTGTCGTTCTTTTGTCTTGGCTTCATTTTTCTCGATCATGTTCTGTTTTTCTTCTTCAGACAGTGGTAAACAAGCTTTTAGAGCGTTCCCTTCCCACTCGTACCTTTCATGCTTTTTAAAGAATTCTCTGAGAAAATTGTCATCAAGGTGTTTTAATTGTTTCTCACTTGTAATACCAACATCTCGTAACAATGGTCCCCAGTATGCATCGTCGAGGCCATTATTCTGAAGTAATTCCTCCAAAGTTTGTTCGGGTGCTTTCCTGTTTCGTCCTTTCCGTACATTGTTTGCTGCCATTTTGAAAACGATATTTTTTCTGGGAAAAAAATGACATACGGAATGTTAGTATATACCGGTAATAAAAATTATTTGTTTAGTTTAATTTTTTTGGCTTACAAAAACATTAATAAAATGAATTGTCTGGGTTTTTTTAAAGGAAATTATGTGTATGCTCAAACAATATCAGTGGAGCTTTCCATGTTTTTTTTTTTTTTTTTTTTTTTTTTTTTTTTTTTTGATATATGCAATTATATTTTAAAATAGGTCAATAGGCCCATAACCCACGACGCTCACTTGACAAAATTTGGCTCATATGTTTTACACAAGATTTCCCCCAAAATATACTCACCAAAAAAAGAAACGCATATTCAGATTAAACATGATAATCTAAGTTTTCAGCTTAAACCTAAATTTTTTAAAGTGATTTTAGAGTGTGTTGTGATAAAAATCAAACATGCTCTATGTTGCGAATTGAAACGTTAAGTTGATGTAATTTTCATCACCTCCAAATTCTGGAGGCAAACCAGTCGATGTGTCCTTTGCGACATCTCAGCGCTAGTGGGTTTCCAATGTACGGATGTCGTGGACGAATACTTTCGATTTACAAGAAATCATGAAAAACACTGTTTTCATAAACCTGATGAATCAAGGGAAATAATTCAACACTTGGGTTTTAAAACAAACAAAACAGACAAACAGAAACACTTTTGATCAGTTCTAAAATCTTTTTCTAAAATCAAGAAAAGCTAAAACTTATATGGATTTTTTTATGATTGATTTTTATTTATATGAGCTGATATAATTATACCGGTAACCACTACCCGAGGCAATATCTAATCAAAGTATTCAGAAGTACAGAGAGCCGGGCTCATTTACAGAGTAGAATGAATTTCTTACATGAATCACGTTTATATTCTGATGAAAAAATTATTTTAAAACTATCAATATAAATGATAAGACACTGACAGTGAGTTTTTCAATCCTAATACCACGGTTCGATTTTGTCAGAATCAGAATTAATCTGGTACCGCAGCTGAATGTAAACAAACAGGCCAGTCTGGTTCCCTCTCCTGCTTTATCTCGTATGTGTAGAGAACTATGATTACACTGATTATCAAAAATCCTTACGATAATAAAGTAAAATATATAATAAACATTTAATTTCAAGTGCTGTGCAGTGTATATAATATTGGAATAAAACAAAAATTTATTTTATTTTATTTTTCTTTTTTTTTTTTTTTTTTTTTTTTTTGAAAATAAATTTTCAATTCTGAAGTAGGCATTAAATGAGCTTCTTACCTTTTTATTTACCTCGTATTTGTAGATTTGATATTCTCAACCTTCTAGAGTGTCACTGTGGATGAAACGTGTATGATTTACCTTTTTATAAGCAGAGGGGTGGGCCAATTGCATCTAAATGTCTATCAAATAATGCATATTTTCCTGATTCTCCATGTGTAGTATCAATTCGCTCTGTATGAGGGAATGTGTTTTTAAGGAATATAATGTTAAAAGCATTTCTGCCAGTCATATGAACTATTGTTGGTTTTTGATAGAAATACGTTTGTTTTTTGTAACTCTAACGATTGTCTTAAAAGAAAGCCATTTTCATAACAGACTTCAACATAACGCTACTCATTTAATTTTATCATTGTTGTATTTTTTTTATTTTGCATGAAGAATTTAAGCTTGAAATTACATATGTAACTACAGATCCATTTCTTCTTATTATTATTATGCTAAATTTATGCATGCATTTCTCACGCAAAAAAAATTATAATAAAATTGAAAACTGTGCTTGTGGAATGTGAAATGCTTTAAATCGATACATGAAATACTAGAACAGATCATTTGTTGATTATGTGCATTATCTCCCCATTGAATTTGAATATATGGAATTGATACTTAATATCACAAGGGCTTGCTCCCGGAGTGTAAAAGTATAAATGTATGTATTTGATGGTAAATAATGTTTTGAATTTATATGGTTTTAAAATCCGGGAGCAAGTACCCGTGTTTTAAATAATATTCTTAGACATTCCACACTTGATACCTGAAAATATATCAACGTCACATGCCAGGTTAACTCAGATTCGCATAAATATATTTCAAAATAAAAAGTTGTAGGGGTTTTACTTTTTAACTTGTTATTCTGACCGATTAAATTCAGGAAGTAAATAACGCAACGTAACATAAGATTTTTTAAAATTTGTATCTTCAAGTAGGTTCCAATTTCATGGCTTAATATTACTAAAGCCATATTAATATTACTAAAGTTTTGATTTTATTCTTATTTTATTGTTATAACACATGAACTGTGTTATGGGAACATTTTTGTTTCATATATTCAGTTGCAGATTTACATAAACTTCAATTAGACGAAAAACAGAAGCACATAGGAGACCATCATTTGATAAAGTGGTCTTGCTCTTATCGAGTTGTCTGTCTTAACCAGTCCAATTTCATGTACCAACTACTGTTGAAATTCAGAGAAGGGCCCGTGTTACACGCTTAACTAAGATATTTTTAGGTCTTTCCACCTTTCTGTGGAAAGACCTATTGATTTTCTTCTGTTTATTAGGTCTTTCCACCTTTCTGTGGAAAGACCTCTTGAAATGCTTATGTTTATTATTAAGGTCTTCCGTCTTCACGGAAGACCTTATAGTTATTCTACTGTTTCTTCTTATTATTATTATTATTATTCTTATTTTTTTTCCCAAAATTTTGTGCACGCGATTTCTCAGCAACTGTTCGGCGGATTTTTATGAAATTTTCAGGAATTATGCGCAATAAAATGAACTTGATACATTTTTAAGGAAATTTGGAAATTCGCTTCTGGTGCCAAGTTATGGGCAATTTCCTGATTTTAAAATGCAATTTTGTCGCCCCTTTTTATCGTAAAAGGCTAAAGATATGACCTGGAGACTTATTGGAGACGATAGTTCGTGACTTTGTGGTTTGCAGAATCACCTTTTTGTGCGTCGTCAGTTCTTCCGGTCGTTACGGCATGCGAATTTAAAAAAAATTGTATTTTCTAACTTTTTTGTTTTTCAATATTTCTCATATATTTTTGGTATATTAATAGAAACCCTCCCTACAATGCTTACTATATAATTTGTTTGAATATTGATAAATCTAAACTCTAGATATTAGCATTCAAAAATCTGAAGCGGGTCCAAAATGGCGGCTGTCTCAGTCAACGTCGACATTTCGCAATAGGGGTTTTCGGAGGCAGCCGAGCGTTTGCTTGAATGAAAGTAACAAAAGGATAAATGAAATGTAAAGGAATACTTGGATTGTCACGTCGTAGTTACGTTGCAGTTCTGTGTCAAGCTAACGTCTTCTTTAATTAGTTTTGGCTGGTTTTCAAAATAAAAAAAGAAAAGACTAAATGTGCAGATGAAATTCGATACCTAATATCTTTTGTGCACCACGGAAAAACAGATCTTAAATCGTACTTATAAGTTATACTGTCTCAAAAAAGAATATCAATGAATATTGTAAGTATAAATCTTAACCACTGTTTTCCTATGCACACTTGTGTCATATTAAACTAATGAATAAGACAAAAATAAGAAAACGATTTTTTTTAAAAGATCGCTTCATGGAGTTTATTCAAGCATTCTTGTCTCAAAGACCTGATTCAAGTTATTGAGCATAAATGATATCTGATTCCTTGACCGTCGTAGGGCGAGCCAGATTTTTCGGCGAAACGTTTCAACCTATTTTGATTAACTAATCAGGATAGTTCATTTTGGGGATAAACAGGAAATTGAAAAAAGTTTAAAATTCATAACCGTTTCACCGCTTTAGTGTTACATGCATATATAAAACAATATGGAATTTGTAAAATGTGTTAAATATACTTTCTAAACCTCGAATGTTACGCTATAAGAACGTTCTTTTTTTTTTAACTCGTGGCGTTTGGCGCTATATTTTGAATAGTGACCCGCCTTTCTTTTTAAGAGAGAAGCACTATTTTGTAGATATATACAAGTAGATTTAGAGTAGAGGTCCCGATAGCGTAATATTTAGTGTGTTGGAATTTCATGATGGCGACTAATGTGTTCAATCCCTCTTGTGGGCAAATCTTTTTTTACTTTTTCAGCTCAATTTTAAGTTTTCTTTCCGGAAAGGGACGGAAGACCTCTCGTTGCTCGCAACGAGTTTCACATCTAGTTATTATTATTTTTCTTCCCGGACTTTTGAAACCGCAAGACTTATCAAAAAACTTTATAGTTTATGACATTGGATATTAAAAGTTATTCTGAAAAACGACCCCCCATGTTTGATCTTTGACCCCTTTCAAAGTTATTGCCCCTTTCGCAAGAAATGCTTGTTATCGCTACTCCTTCGAAACCGTAAACCGTAGAAATATGAAACTTTCACTAAAGTCTTCGACTATTTTAGAGGATTCTGGAATGTATTCATTGCGAAAGTCTTCGGTGACTCCTTCAATGAGTTATTGCCCCTGAAAGTCTTTGAATTTTAGAAATAATTCAAAATTTTCAAAACGAGAAGGTGTAGAGACATGGGACCAACTGCATAAGATTCATTGAGCTTTGAGCTTAAAACTCATGTAAAGGTCAAAGGTCAAGGTCATTCCAAAATTGAGAAATTAAGCTCTTTTTATATCTTTTTTGTCTCTTAACATATACAAACTGTCTTAGCATAAATAATATGTACTCTTAAAACTATTTACAAGATTTTATTCGTATTCCGTAAGATTGACCCTAACAAAAGTTATCGCCCTTTGTGCGAAAAACCTTGTTATCGCTACTACTTTGAAACCGTAAACCATACAAATATGAAACCTTCACTAAAGTCTTCGACTAATTTAGAGGATTCTGGAATGTATTCATTGCAAAAGTCTTCCGTGACTCCTTCAATGAGTTATTGCCCCTGAAAGTCTTTGAATTTTAGAAATAATTCAAAATTTTCAAAACGAGAAGGTGTAGAGACATGAGTCCAACTGCATAAGATTCATTGAGCTTTGGGCTTAAAATTCATGTAAAGGTCAAAGGTCAAGGTCATTCCAAAACTGAGAAATTAAGCTCTTTTTATATGTCTTTTGTCTTTCAACATATGCTTAATGTCTATGCATCATTAATATGTACTCTTAAAACTGTGATAAAGATTTCATTGTTGTCCCTTAAGATTGACGCTATTAAAAGTTATTGCCCCTTGTGCGAAAAACATTATTATTGCTATTTCTCCAAAACCGTAACCCGCTAAGACATGAAACCTTCTCTAATGTCTTATGGGACTTTAGGCAAAACGTTTATGTTCAAGTGCAAAAGGATCTGGTGACTCCTTGAAAGAGTTACTGCCCTTAAATGATTTTGTGCTTACTATTCAACCTTATAACTTTAAAACTATCAGTCATAGACACATGGGGTTAATTACAATGTGACTCTTGACCTTTGACCTTGAATATGACTTGAAGGTCAAAGGTCAAGGTCACCTAAAAAAATTTCATTTTCATTTTTTTTCTTCTTTTAAGCCATTCCTGGTTTCTTTTTTATGAAATTTAATTTTAAATAGATAAATATTAAATGAAATTGAAATTCGAAAGGTGGAAAGACCTCTTATTGTTCTTTGAACAATAAGTCTCCTAGTTATTATTATTCTTCTTCCGCTGATTTTTTGTTTCGACATTTATCGAAGAAACTTTTTGTTCGGCGTAAAGGTCATTAAAAGTTAGGAACAAATTTGACCCAACGCGTATGAACTATGACCACTTTCGAAGTTATTGCCCCTTTCACAAGAAATGCTTGTTATCGCTACTCCTTTGAAACCGTAAACCGTAGAGGTATGAAACCTTCACCAATGTCTTGGATTAATTGAGGGGACTCTGGAATCTATTCATTGCAAAAGTATTCGGTGACTCCTTCAATGAGTTATTGCCCCTGAAAGTCTTAAAGCTGACAAGAAAAATTAAAAACTTTTAAAGGAAAAGTGGTAAAGATATGGGACCAAGTGCATGAGATCTTATGACCTTTGACCTTGAAAAGTAGGTCAAGGTCAAAGGTCAAGGTCATTCGAAAACTAGAGAAATGATCAATTTAAGCTTAAAATCCGAATGACCTTGACCTTTGACCTTGAAATTTAACATTGACCTTGACCTCTGACCCTGACCCTTTCTCAGAAGGTAATAAAGAACTATTCATTTCCTTTATCTAGATTCAGCCTCAAGTATTAATCTCGAGTTACACTCTCTCTTCCCTTTTTGGGGGGGATGACCTTGACCTTTGACCTTGATAAATGACCTTGACCTTTGACCCCATTGACCCAAAGGTCACAATCAAGCTAAAGGTCGTGGAATAATTTACAACAATCATTCTAACAAATGCTTATAACCGCCCCCCCCCCCCCCCTTGTAAAAAAAATAATAAAATCAACACCAACTTAGAGAAAACGTCTACAAATCAAACGAAACGAAATATCGACATAAAATTCATAATAAAAGGAAGAAGAGACCTGAAAGAAAGTGTCCTGAGAGTTTTGAGGTGAGTCTCTTAAGGACAATGAAATTCTAGAGAATATCGGCAAAATCTGCATTTTTTTCTGTCTGAAATTAAGCTACTGCTGAGCATAAAAAGTAATTAAAGCTTGCATTGGCTACTTCTGCAATTATTGTTAATATCATTCGATTCCCCTGCTCTATTACGACATTTTAATACCAAGTATTCTAGCTTTCTTAGGTGTATGGAATTTATTTTAATTTTATTTAGATTTAAATATGAATCGGCTGAAACTCGGAAATAGCGATTTTTCATATAAAATAAATTTGCATGCTCTCCGTGACACCGTCTTCTACATGAAATGCATGTTTCCAGTTTAATTTATGCTCATAACTATGAATTCAATGCAAATAGAGATGATTATTTATTCTAACCTATGAGTTCGCCATTTCTGTCAAAACAAACGCGCCTATATTTTCACAAATTGTAAACACAGTGCCGACACGGAAGTTCGAATGTATCATAAGCTCTGTATGATTAACTCAATCTATTCAAACTACAAACAAACTCAAATGATTTTTTTTAATAGGAAATCTCCATTTTCATTATCCACCAATCGTTTTTCTCAGAACTATTCATTATTCCTCTCTATGTTCCATAACAAACAAATAAATACACGTGTTTCTGTACTATTTTTATTTAAATCCACGTGCTTTCAATTCTTCTTTTTTGTCCCCCGCTTGAAAAGTGGGGGATATTAATTTGAGTTTGTCCGTCCGTCCGTCCGTCCGTCCGTCTTTCTGTCTGTCTGTAACGCTTTCGTTTCCACACGATATCTCGAGAACCCTTTGAGCTTTTGCAATGAAATTTAGCATAGCAACTCCCTATGGACTAAAGAAGACCCCTATTGATTTTGAGGTCAAAAGGTCAAAGGTCAAGGTCATAAATAAGCAAATTCTGTCCGTTAAAACACTTTCGTTTCCACACGATATCTCTAGAACCATTTGAGCTATTGCAATGAAATTTAATATAACAACTCCCTGTGGCCTAATGAAGACCCCTATTGATTTTGAGGTCAAAAGGTCAAAGTTCAAGGTCGTAAATTTATACATTCTGTCTGTGTGTAATACTATCATTTCCGGGTGATATTTCAAGAAGATTTTGAGCTTATGCAATGTAATTTTATACCAAAACACCCTAGGACGTCTCTCGCCCCTCTCAAAGTGCCCCGCCCCGTTTGTTTTATTAGTATTTATAGTATTACATGTCGCTATTTTTAGCGCAGGGGCATGAGGAGAGTTATTGCGTATAAAACAGGTTCTCGGCGGAGTTTATGCTCTTATTACATCTATTACAACTGTTTGATAAAGGCTAAATAAATCAAACACCATGGATTTTGTAAAATTTTGAGAATACCGAACATGAAAACATGAATATATACATGTATATGACTTCAGTTCTGCATATACTTCATTTCAGATAAAGCGATTCCGTGGTCCAATGGTCATGTCTCTCGATTCGAATGCGAGAGGTCCCGGGATCGAATCTCGGTCGATCCTTTTTTTTTTTTTAAATACCTTTTTTTTTACTAAATGGTAGTATTCAGCATGTGAAATGAAAAATTTATGAGGTTATCAAATCATTATTCCATATAAAAAGAATCTTCTATACACATAATAAAGAATAAGCAATCAAATCTTTATATGCATATTGACATATACATGTATTTTATTTGCTTCAGTAACCATGTATACATTTAATAATTCTACAAATTTAATTATTTACAACTTAAGTCAGGGGGATCCGACACCCCCCCCCCCCTCCACGAACTGCGCATGGTTTACTTTTGCCCTAAGCGGGGGACACAAATTCTCTGAATTAGCTTGTTCTTCACTCTTAGTTTACGGAAAACAATGTCATTGGAGCCTGTGGTGCAGTCTTCACAACAATTCTTTTTCAGCACATGCCCTTTGGGCATGTATACCGATCATTTTAACCCAGCCCATTGAAATTTGTACATGCCCTACTCAAAATTCATTCACATAGCAGATATGATTGTGCATCAAAAACTTAAGGTTATTATATTTACTATAAGGACAGTGTTTCTGTTTATAAATTCTCTCAATCTAAAGTTTAAATTGTTTTCAGAGTTTTAAATCAATGGTCTGCCTGTCTGTCATTTTCTTATGTGTTTTTGTTCACAACTTTTGACTCGCATGCTGGTCATTTGTTGGCTGGCTTAGCTGAACTGAATTACATAGCAGTTTACGCGGATAACTGGGGTATGACAGAAGAAATGGCAAGTAAACATTGTGAATCGAAAAAAAAATTCACACATGCCCTTCGGGCATATAATTTGAGAATTTTCACATGCCCGCTGGTATATTTGCCAGGTCCCGGGCATGGGGCACCCAGGTTATTTCGAAGACTGGTGGTGTAGTGCGTAGAGCGCTCGCCTGGCAATCTGAGGGCTGAGGGTCCACAGTTCGAATCCTACTGGCAGCACTTATTAATTTTTTTTTTTTTTTTTTTTTTTTTTTTTTTTTTTTTTTTTTTTTTCCTTCTTTAATTCAAATGACATGAAAACTTAAAAGAAAGGTGGAAAGACCATTAATTGTTCAGTGAACAATTAGTCTACTAGTTCCTATTATTTTTCTTCCGCTGATTTTTTGTTTCGACATTTATCGAAAAGACTTTTTGTTCATCGTAAAGGTCATTAAAAGTTAGGAACAAATTTGACCCAACGCGTATGAACTATGACCCCTTTCGAAGTTATTGCCCCTTTCGCAAGAAATGATTGTTATCGCTACTCCTCTGAAACCGTAAACCGTAGAGTTATGAAACCTTTACCAATGTCTTCGACTAATTGAGAGGACTCTGGAATCTATTCATTGCGAAAGTATTCAGTGACCCCTTCAATGAGTTATAGCCCTTGAAACTTTTTGAATTTTACAAATAATTAAAAATTTTCAAAACGAGAAGTGATAGAGACATGGGACCAACTGCATTAGATTCATTGACCTTTGATCATGAAATTAATGCAAAGGTCAAAGGTCAAGGTCATTCCAAAATTGAGAAGTTAAGCTCTTTTTATATCTTTTTTGTCTCTTAACATATACAAACTGTCTTAGCATTAATAATATGTACTCTTAAAACTATTTAAAAGATTTTATTCGTATTCCGTAAGATTGACCCTATTAAAAGTTATCGCCCTTTGTGCGGTAAACCTTGTTATCGCTACTACTTCGAAACCGTAAACCGTACAAATATGAAACCTTCACTAAAGTCTTCGACTAATTGAGAAGGTTCTGGAATGTATTCATTGTGAAAGTCTTCGGTGACTCCTTCAATGAGTTATTGCCCCTGAAACTTTTTGAATTTTACAAATAATTAAAAATTTTCAAAACGAGAAGTGATAGAGACATGGGACCAACTGCATTAGATTCATTGACCTTTGATCATGAAATTAATGCAAAGGTCAAAGGTCAAGGTCATTCCAAAATTGAGAAATTAAGCTCTTTTTATATCTTTTTTGTCTCTTAACATATACAAACTGGCTTAGCATCATTAATATGTACTCTTAAAACTATTTTAAAGATTCAATTTGTATTCCATAAGATTGACCCTATTAAAAGTTATCGTCCTTTGTGCGGTAAACCTTGTTATTACTACTACTTCGAAACCGTAAACCATACAAATATGAAACCTTCACTAAAGTCTTCGACTAATTGAGAGGGTTATGGAATGTATTCATTGCGAAAGTCTTCGGTGACTCCTTCAATGAGTTATTGCCCCTGAAACTTTTTGAATTTTACAAATAATTAAAAATTTTCAAAACGAGATAGTGAAGAGACATGAACCCAACTGCATAAGATTCATTGAATATTGAGCTTAAAATTCATTTAAAGGTCAAAGGTCAAGGTCATTCCAAAACTGAGAAATTTAGCTCTTTTTATATCTCTTTTGTCTTTCAACATATGCTTAATGTCTATGCATCATTAATATGTACTCTTAAAACTGTGTCATAGATTTCATTCTCGTCCCTTAAGATTGAACCTATTAAAAGTTATTGCCCCATGTGCGAAATTTTTTTTTATTGCTATTACTTCAAAACTGTAAACCGCAAAGACATGAAACCTTCTCTAATGTCTTATTGGACTTTAGGCAAAACTTTTACGTTCAAGTGCAAAAGGATCTGGTGACTCCTTGAATGAGTTACTGCCCTTAAATGCTTTTGTGCTTACTATTAAACCTTATAACTTTAAAACTATAAGTCATAGAGACATGGGGTTAATTACAATGTGACCCTTGACCTTTGACCTTGAATATAACTTGAAGGTCAAAGGTCAAGGTCACCTAAAAAAAATTTCATTTTTCATTTTTTTTTTCTTCTTTTAAGCCAATCCTGGTTTCTTTTTTATGAAATTTAATTTTAAATAGATAAATATTAAATGAAATTGAAATTCAAAAGGTGGAAAGACCTCTTATTGTTCTGTGAACAATAAGTCTCCTAGTTTTCTCTTAGTCTTTATTATTGCAAAAATAGAATAATTATATGATTTATTCCATAACAGATTGCTCATGTGGTGAGCCAATCATTCAATTTGGGAAAATGTTTCCACATCGTGGGAAATGTTTTGGTTCTTTAAGACGATCTGCATTCAGCTTTATCTAGAATGTTGTGTTATTTATCCTATATTCTGACAGTTTTTTAATGTCAGATTACATCCTAGTTCTAATTACTGGAATCCCAATTTCCTAAAATTATAACAAATACTAGAGGTACTTTTAGCCCTTGGTATACTAAATGATACCCCCGCATCCCATAAGATTATAACTGCAAAGGTTCATGTTTTTGGAAACCCGAAATATGTGTCAGATCAATAAGTAAAATATGAGATCAAAATGGCATTATGTGCTAACAAGAAATGGGTACTCTTCAACATCATAGAAAGAATGACAGTGTCCATGTGTTGCTATGGGAAACCCGAAATATATGTCCGATCAAAAAAGTAAAATAGGAGGTGCACAATCGCACTATGTAACAATTAATATATATTAATTTTATGACAAACTTCGTGAAAATTGATCTGTATCATATTAAAAACTTTGAATTCAATTTGAGTACATGCAAAGAAACCAGACCTGGGGTAATGGTAATGTGTGTAATGATAATGCATGGTAATCATTACATATTTTCAAAGGATGTAATGTGTAACGGATAAATCTTTCAATTACAAGCTTATTGCAAGTGCTAATTCATTTAATTATTAATACAAACTCGTTTAACATTTATAGCATTAATTATCAGTTAATTGTACATCATTTTACATAAAACATATAGTATGAAATCAGATGTTGGGAAAAACACAGAGGAACTAACGTCATAGACTGAACAAAACTACAACATTGAAAGTTTTTCTATCCACTTTCTTGTCAACTTTCAAGGAGTTATCAAAGAGAAAACAAATAGAAAAGGAAATATTGTAAGAAATATTTCATTTCTTTGGACAGTGTGAGAACCTTAATTGAGAGATCTTTATGCTAGTATTAAGCATGGTACATAAACTAAATTATGGTTACAATTTGCTTGGGTTGTATTATGTAAAAGACTTGTTTTGCAATTCCTTTGTGGTACGACATTATTTCTAAGATAGTTAAGTTTTACTCCTCTCAATTTTTTAAGCATTAAGTAAATGAGATATCTATGTTTTCTCCAATCATCTCATCTGTATGGGGCTCTTGTCTCTAACCTGGTTTTTGATGAGTCTATGGCATGCATCTTTTTTTTATTAAGTACCAGCTTTTTAACCATTTAACGGGAAATTGGCTACAGTAGAACTTTTTCATGACACATGCAAATTTTGTTCAATTCTTAGGCGCTTAAAAGGTGAAGAATTTACCGTGGTGTCCATTCTATAGATATAAATGTACGATGACCGAGAATTTCGATACAATCTTTTTTTAAAAAAATGATCAGAAGGTATTTTTCACTTTTGCTTACTCAAATTCAAAGTTGTTTAATGCTAAAATTAAGGACGAGTGACTTTAACATTAACGATAAAAAATCTACGCGATAGATACACCTTTGATTTTTTCAGTCGTTTGCATTTTGCTGTCCTCTTTATTCTGTACAGTGCAGATGAGTTTTCAAAATGTCGCTATATTTATATTTCACATAAATATTTGTTAATTATTGATAATTATCAAGCATTATAAAAATCTATTATTTTAAAAGAAATACATGATTTTTTTAACTCATTATTTAACATATTTATTATACCCCCCGCTTGAAAAGCGGCAGGGTATATAGTAATCGGTATGTAAGTCCGTCCGTACGTCCGTCTATCCGTCCGTCCGTCTGTTACGCTTTGGGTTACCCATCTCTTATCCGCAACTCCTCTCATACCACTGAAGGAAATTTAATGAAACTTTCACAGATTCTTTATCACATATTGCCATTGTGCACCTCCTATTTTACTTTTTGTGATCGGACATATATTTTGGATTTTCCAGAGCAAAACATGGACACTGCCATTATATTCATATGGGAGGCGAGGGTATCATATGAATTATTTTTTCAATATAAATTATGGTACAATTACCGAATATTATTTTTAATTATATTATCCTTTTTGGTTGTGTATAGTTTTCCTTTTGATAAGTGAAGCATACACATAAAACTTGCATATTTAATATCAGACAATGATGCTATATTTGTCAGGTTTTTCTTGTATAAATACATTAGCATTTGTAGTTTTTTTTAATTCAGACTATGTTGCTTTTTTGGCAAAAAAAAAACTCAAAACAGAGTAGATTCTGGTAGAAAACTAAAGAGAGAGACGTAAAACAGCACACAAACAAACAGTTTATATTTTCCATTTTCTTTGTAAAATTCCTTTTTTCTATGCAATAATTTTTCATTTTATTGCAAACATATAGAAAATATATACAATACAAATAATTAAATAGACAGGGAAAATTATAAATATAGAATACAAAGAAAAAATTGCACAAATCAAATGACGTTTTTTAGATTACAAGTGAAAATTTATATTATATAAATAGGAATTGTACTGAACAATGAAAAATTATACAGCACAAATGGAATATTATACAAGTAGAAAATTATGCAATACAATCGGAAAATTACAATACAAATTGTAAAGATTGAATATTGTAACATTTGACTTGTCATACCTATCATTCATGAATTTATATTCTAAGTAAAGGTGTTATTTGGCGTTTAGAACGCTTTCATGCTATCAATGTCTTTCTTTTAACCAATGTTGAGAGAAAATCATACATTGGTATTTTTTCTGTTTAACTTAAAATTTATGCTATTGTTTTGTTTGTTTTATCAAATATGTTGAAATAAGGAACGACTATGATTAAATGCGCCATCAAGCTGTTCAAAAACAAGGTTTCCTGAATATATTAAATATATGAACCTGTTTTAAAGATAACTTACTGTAGTCTTCTGACTTGTCGAGTTATAACACATGCATGTCCTAAAGGAATCGGATACTGAATGTAGAAAAAAGCTTATCCTTGGAAAAGAGACTACCTTACGTGGAATTTGTTCATAATAATAAGCGTTTCTGATAAAAGACATCTACATTTAGGTTATTTTGTGAAAACTGAAAGCAACATCCGTTATAAAAAAAAAAGCATATAAATATAAAGAAAAAAGTCATTCAATATATTTTTGAGAAATCTGTTGTACCGATGCCAAGAAACTGTATAAGTGTTGAACATGGCTCAACATAAACAAAGTGGTTTCACAGTCAGTGATCTTGAAGAAGGCGTAGTTAACAACTCAATATTTCACTACGATGTATCGAATAAAATGAAGAAAGATGCAAAGACAGCGATTGACCTTCTGGTTGATAAAGAAAAACAAACATGTATCTTCAGGACTTACCTTACACCGAGTTCTCTTGTTACAGGTCAGAAAAAAAAGTACCATGGTTTGGACAAGGACTTGTGCCTGAGGATTGATCTTCAGAGGGATCTATATGAGAAAGATGTTCATGGGCGAAACATGAAGATTGCTAATGTCCAGATTCAGTTGAATGAATCAAAGAGGCTTCAACTATCGCACAGGTTAATTGTGAGTCTGACGTGGAGATTCCTAAAGGTGTCATAGAGGATGCTTTTCAAAGGAGTTGGGAGGAAAAGAAAAGGTTTTACGTTTATAAAGACTAGAAATCGTTCTGTGAATTTTTTGGCTTACATTGTTCTGCATACATTTTTATTTACAATCGTCAATAATGTGAATATGTAATATATATGTAGGACTCCAAAGTCCGATGGTCACGCCAAAGTCCGATGGTCTTCGCCAATCCCCGATGGTTTGACACGCCAAAGTCCGATGGTGTGAAAACAATTAACGTTTATGACGTCATAGTACTATTGCGCCAAACCTCAGTGTCGCGCCATGCCAAGGTCTTAAAAATAAGTATAAATAAACAGATAAATGCGAAAAATAACCCTTATCTCTCAGATAAGTGCGAGATTAACCCTAAACGCTCAAAAGGTGTTTATCAACTTTAAGCTAGATATCTTGGGTGTTTGCAAGACTAACCCTAATCACTCGACTAGTGTGCGAGGACTAACCCTAGATATCTCGGGTTGTGCAATGCAAGGACTAACTCTAATCAATCGAGTTGTGTGCGAGGACTAATCCTAATATATCTGGTGCAAGCAATAAGCAAAATCAATAAAATTGTAACCGAGGACGAATTCAGAAATGATGGCTTTGGAATGGAGGACAACGGCGTCAAGAATTGACGTCAGATTATTGTGACGTCATAAACGCTGATTGTTTCTCCGCACCATCGGACTTTAGCGTGTCAGACCATCGTACTTTAGCGCAACGTGTCTCATAGGAAACGAGCTATCGGACTTTGGCGTGACCATCGGATTTTGGCGTCCGTAACGACACCAAACCATCGGAGTTTGGTGCAGACCATCGGGGTTTGGCGAGATCATCGGACTTTGGCGTCACCATCGGACCTTGGAGTCTTACATAAATATGTACAGTCAATCTGAGAAAACATTGCACTTAGCAAGCAACTCAGTGCAAGGTATTAATAATTAGTATTGACTCTGAAAGTGAAGCCTTCTTAGACGATATATTTTTTTTTCAATCGAGATTTTATTGCAAAACAGTATTACAAATCGAGTTACCGATTTAGTCATCACAGTTTTGTATTACATGTACCAAATTTATTCTGTCACACTTAATTTGGGTAAGAAAGAAACTACATGAATTTTCCGTTAAATATTCGTTCAATGTGTCCGCTTTTAAATTGTATGTATAGCATTATATACTTTATGTGAATCTTTTTTTTTTCTTCTGTTAGACAGACAACTTTTTGATTCATACTTAGTATGTAAAAATTTAAAGACCCTGGCATTTATTTCTTATTTTTACATTCCCAACTTTTAAGTATATTTTTTCTTGCAATATCAGACTCACAAAGTTCTTACCCTACATGCTTTACATATATCTATTAAACTCATCACTCGTCAACCTTTCAGTTATCTGATGTCATAATGCATGTTAAGCCGATGCTTATATAAAATATATATTAATAAAATATTTCATATCTTTATTGACTCAAGTGATTTTAAAAATTTGAGAAATAAGCTAGGTATTTTAAACATTTATTAGTTTAAATAAACTTACTAGATCTGTGAAGGGCTCTAAAAAGTAGAAGGTGCTTTATGGGGCCCTTGGTTAAAATTTGTAAGGATCAGAAATTAAAATCTTACAGGATGAATCCACCCCTTTTATTTTAATGCATGTTTTGAATAGTCATGTACATACTTTTATACTTTTGCATGTAAGAAGAGAACGAACAGTATTCGATCTCAGAAGTCTATAAAACAATACAAACCGAAAGTAGAGCAAACAAGGACCCCCGAAACATCAGATGTGGGATCAGGTGTAATAGAGGAGTGAACATCCTCTGACTACAGGTCACATCCGCCATGCGATCCTGACAAGATCGGGAAATAACGCGAAAATATGTCGACAATTCAGTGTGTAACTAATGGTCTAATAATTAGTATTCATTACGTCAGTCAGCACTTGACTTAATGACATATTGTATTTGAATCCAAAATAGAACTTACATAATGATGACTTAAAACGAGTCTGCTGATATTCTCATCAATTTTTTTGTCAATAATTTACCTCGTTTTAGAAATTGTACACATGTAGAGCGAGCATACTCTTGATATCGAATTAACTAAGAGTTATAAACCCCGTATGCAGCTGTTTAGGATACACTGCTGCAGAAGTAAGGGAAGTTGACGAATGAAAATTTAACGTCATCACGATTTTTATAAAGCATTGTTGTTAGATTATCATTATTGTGTTTATTGTATTTTTCCAGTAAAATACCCAAATAGGAAACAGATCTGTATCTGTGGTATGTTTCAAGCTTATTGGAATATATCTTATCTAGATGTGAAGCTGAAGGTCACAGCAAGTGTTTTTTCTTTTCAAGTATAATCTTTTGAACGCGATTGGCTTCATATAAATACAAAAATAGGTCTGCTAATAAGTTGGCGCAATTGGTACCCATTGGGATTCCAACAGATTTTGGAAGACTTGGTCCACGAAAACCACATTGATATTGTCAAATTTTAGAATTATAAATTACGTTTATAAAATAAAAATAAATAAATTATAAAGAGCAATATATGATAAATGGCCCCTTAAAATGAATCTATTTTACTTTATATATAGCTTTAATTTGTGCAGCTATACATGTTACCTTTATTGGTCATTTTCAAATTGATCAAAATAGCGCTAATTTAGAAATATGACATCATAAAGTTCACATTTTCCCGCCATTTTAGCATATTTTGTATAAAACTGCTTATTTTCAAGCAGTTTTTCTTCCAGAAAATATAGAGCGCAGACTAGAACAAAAAAAAAAAAAGACATATTTTTTGTCTTTTTTGGTTAGATAGCAAAAATAGCATTATTCCTCATGTCATTCACAGCCAGTGATTGCATATAAATATGAAAAATACTTCTAATATGTCCTCTTCAAAATAAATATCAATTAAACATATCTGAATATCATTCTAAAATTTTGATTTTTAGGGGGCCAAAATTGGATCTTATCATATATAGGCCTTTTCCGAAAGTTCCTTGAAATTTTATATCCCCCTTACCCATAGGGTGGTAGGGAGTGATACGTGGCTGCTGTACTCCAGTGACCTTACTCTACTTGTAAAAGAAGTAGGGGGATGGTTCAAGTATTAAAAAAACTATAGCTTATGATTCAATTTGGGGTTACATACGTTATTACATGTAATAGCAAATTTTCTAGCTATCATTATTTTCAATCTCTGCATGTATTTCTCACACACACACACAAAATAGAATTACAATAAAATTGCGAACTGCGCTTGTGGGATGTGGAATGCTTTAAAACGATAAATGAAATACGAAAACAGATTATTTGTTGATAATGTGCAATGTTTCAACATTTAATTTGATATACATCTATATGTATATGGAATTGATACTCAACATTACAGGGGCTTGCTCCCGGATTGTAAAAATATGATTTAAATGATGTGTTTTAATTTAATGTTTTTAAACTCCGGGAGCAAGCACCCGTGTTTTATCTGATATCACATACCACGCTTGACACCTGAAGATAAACATACCAACATAACTCAGATTCGCATAAACATATTTTTCAATTGAAAATAATAACCAATGGTACTTTTTCATTTGTTATTCTGACCGAGCAAATCAGGAAAAATATAACCATGTTAATTAAGTTTTTTCTTAATTTATTTTCAATTAAGTTGCCAATTTTACTGGATAACTAAGAATCTAGTAAGCTAGGTATCCGATTTTATTTTAGATGACCTGGCAAAGTTTTGTCATTAAAAATTCAAAGAAGAAAATGTCCATATAAGGAGAATTCCAAATTAGATCCAGGGTAGGAACAAGGTTTACATAGACCTAAAACAGATGAAAAACAAAAGTTTAAGCACATGGGAGACAGTACCATCAGTAAATGGTTTTGCTTGTTTTACTCGTACAGTGTGTCGAGTTGAGCTAGTCCAACTTCATGTATCATTAGTATTGAAATTCCGAGTTGGACCAGTGCTACACACTTAACTTAAATCTCCTTTTCTCTTTACTATTGGAAAAATAATAGCAAATAAATAATTCATTTGATTACAAATTGTTTACTTGGTTTGTCAGTCATACATTTTGCGGAAATATGTTTCCACATCGTCAAAATTAAGTCAGGGGTTTTGTGTCGAACGCTGCCCTGATTTACAGATATGCTCTTTGTGAGGGGATTCTCCGCTTTAATTGCGATGCACTTGTTTATTTGTTATTTTTAAATTTATTTTAAAAAGAGGAAGAAAGACGAATACTCAACAATTAACAAATTTAGTCTTGAAAGTTGTCTGTCAGCGAGCATGATCCCTTCACAAAGGTGCAAGAGAAATCCATCCCCTTACGGTTAGAGAACCTACGACCTAGGCTATGCAGTAGAACTTCCCCTTTTACCCAACACTTTATTACGAACAAAGGAGACATGAAGACTTTTTCAATGCTATTATCAGCATTGAAAGCCTACAGAAGTGTCAGATAACGCCAAAATTGTAATATTAGTACGTGTACTCACCACCAACATAAAATTCGTTTTATGTCATCATTTGTACTCGGGAAAAAATGATGAGTAGCAGAGCAGTGGAGAAGGCCCAGTTCACAGTAGGAAACTAAAGAATTGTATTTTGAAATTAAAAAACACGCAGCAACATACTTTTTTCTACAGATTCCATTTAAAATATGTTAAACTGACTATTACTTCTCACCTACAGAAGACAAAGAAGAAGTAGTAAATGATTCTTTTTTTACGAAAAAAAGCATTCTGGTTCAGTGGATTAATACCATATTCACTAGTTTTTAAGAGGCAGTCCACCGAAAAACCAGACAGTATTGTATTAATAGGCGGCACATTGAATGTGAGGAATATTTGAGATTTTATTAAAAACAATATCAATGTAGTCTAAAAGGAATAATGTAATTGAAGATTTGTTTGAACATTGCTTATTTAGTAAAATATCCCTGTGTTTTGTGGTTTTGAATTCCCCTATATAAACCATTGAATGTAGGTCAGAAACAAAGAACTGTAATTTCTAGTACATTTTTATCAGGACTATAATTCACACTTAACTAAATCTAGAAATATTTCATCTTTTTGTTTAACAAATAAAATAGGTGGGAAAAACACTTTTGATAGTAGTTTTCTGGCAAAATATATAGACGTTTTTGTGAAATTTTGTGATGCAAGAGTTATCTCCCGTGGCATCGGTAAATCTGCTAAACACCTTTTTATCGGAATCCTAGTGAAATATTTAGAATACACTAAAGAAAATTATTAAACAAAAAATAACTTATTTATTTTCAAAATATAATTCATTTTCGCCTCCAAATGTAAAATTTAATTAAAAATTGGCTATATTATTCAGGTTGAAATCACGTTTCCATTGATGTATCAGTGACGTCATACACTTGACTAATATTGCGTCACAATGAAATAGTTGCCAGTTTTCCAGAGAAGTTTGTAAATTTCTTTGCGTAAAGTGTAAAGAAGAAGATTTAAATGATTTCTCTTTTTCTGTGTAATTACTCTGCTGAATACTTTTTTTATACACGGGCGGCGTCTCATGTAGATGTATTAAAACAAGTCCGTTTTGATAAGTACTTTTACACATGTCTGAGAACTTTTTTTACTGATATACCATGATATGCGTAAAAATAATTAATGGAGTGTTTATAATGAACAATTCTTATAGAGTTTGGAATCAATGATGAATGTTTTAGATTTACGCAACATTCAATTCAACGAAGTTGAGATGTTTACTTCATGATATTTGTAAAAACTTAAAATTGATATATTCACCTATGCAGTCAAATCAAAAGAAACAATCCGAGGTACGAATAAAAATGAAAAAAAAAATTAAAAATGTCATAAGAATATACATGTATTTACTGAATATTATTATAGGATTAAACGTTCTTTTTGAAAAATTTATCGATGTGTAAACTCTTGACATTTTACTCACAAACTGAATAAAAGTGCGAAGCACTTTTATGTTAAGTTTGTGAGTAAAATGTCAAGAGTTTACACATCGATAAATTTTTCAAAAAGAACGTTTAATTCTTATAATTCCAATATCGAATTTTTAAAAATATTCAAATTATTTCTCTTTGAGGCCTCCATACAATCCGTTAGTTCTGGACGGCGTAGGAATACATTTTACCGCAAAGGAACGTAATCGAGATGAATTTCGATAGAGTTCAACTTAAATTGTCAAAACAATCGATAAATAAACTTATAAAGACTTATCGAATGTTGTTTAAGTCAACAAATATCGTAATTACGAGTTTACTTCAGAATAGTTCGTCCTTGACCATGGCCATGTTGACATAAACGACAACTCTCATAGCGAAAGTTGCAGACCGACGACGCCTTCGATTTGCACTTGTTTGTTCAAAGATTGAGGAACAATATAGAAAGTAAATATGAATTTGATGCTTATAGGGCAAGAGTTTGAGGTACGTTTCTTTTCCCTGTCTAAACGATACAAACTGAGTTGATTATCTTCGTATTATGAACGTTGAGACAGCGATTTTTAAAATTCACACTCGTGATCGAACAGTGACATTAACATTTTCATGGCGTCCGTCAGCTGGGCGGCCTAGCATGTCACCAGTTTTGTTTTAATTAATTAAATTTGAAGTTTCTTGTATTTATAATTTATCCAAAACAGACAATAAATAACTGCTTTCGTTGTTTATACGATAAACTACATGTAGAAGCTTAGTCAAAAAAGTAGTTCTGATTGAAAAAAAAATTTATCGATGTGTAAAAATTTTCTTAAACGTGTTCTCGTCCAATCAAAACACAGGAATTCAGTAGATACAATGAAGATTGGAATTATACAGTTATTGACTGGGTATGAGGGCAACATATGATTTGTTGGACCTGAAGGTGAAAATGTTGCCCGAGGCCGCAGGCCAAGGGCAACATTTTCATCTTCAGGTCCAACAAATCATATGTTGCCCGAATCCCAGTCTATAACTGTTTTGTTATACCCTTCACTGCTCACTTAAGATTGATCAATTTTATCAATACACGCTTTACTATCAATTATTTTATATGGAAAATTATGGCTTCTTCAGTAAATATAAAACATCAAGCTGAGAAAGAACAAAATCAATTATAAATCTATTATATCACAAAAATTATTTATCACAAAACATACTCTTCCCTTCTACCTTACCTTGCTGTTAGCAACAACTCATTTAAAATAGCTCCTAACTTCGGCTATTTTCGCGTCGCCGATATTGAACGATGATTATTAATTGTGACGTAACAGACAAGTGACGTTGCGGTCTAACAATTCTTATGTAAGACCGGTCAATAGTGAAATTGTTAGACCGACGTAATAAACATTTCTTTTGTTGGACTTTTTATTAGTAATAAATATATAGAAGGATATTTATAAGGGTATAACAATTGACTATATTGGCCAATTCTAAAAGTTTTCACGTACAATTTAATCATGAAACCCCCCCCCCTGCTTTTTGCTTGCGATTTATCAGCTCTTAAATAATGATACTATATCACTTATTTTCTTATTTATATAAAATCAAAATTTGTAAAAGAGGGAAATACAGGGGGGAAGGCTTTACAGATGACCGGTAAAAAAAAAACTTGGATCAAGTTGAGACTGTACATATAAAATATTTTCTGTATATAGCCAAGTTTAATCAATTTCGTCACTGATAGAATTTAATTCTTTAATTCCTGAGAAAATAGAAAAAGAAATTTTACTTGGAAATAAGATAAATAATGAAATTATACGTAGAAAGCTGTCTGCTCTCAGTTGTTGCATGATGCACGTACAAATACATTTTTTGAAATACCTAGTATCAATAAATCAAACATGCTTTTACATGTAATCTTCATGTACGTAAAAGACATTAGTAATTTAAATAATATATACATTGAATCTATGGTTACAGTCAATTAAAAACAGAAAACTGATTGAAAAGAAATAAAAGAGAAGCATATTTTTCTGATAAATTATAATGAAGAACCAAATAGAGGAAATATTTCTAATTTTACGGTAAAAACCGACCCAGATTGAAATAAAACCGATCACGATTGAAAATAATGCAAAATTAATAAATTTATCAAACGAAAGGCACCTGCCACCTATATAATATGTAAAATAATAAATAAAGTAATTCTTAAACAACATTGCAACAAAAGAGCCAAATTTAACGAAACAATTATAGTATTTACTTCCCGATATAATTCCGATCGGGATCGGTTAAATTAGGGGAAAATCATAAATAATAGGTAAATTTGACTCCTTTTATTTCTCTCAATATACCTGTTCCCACCAATTTTATTAAATGACTCAAAAGTTTGTACTTTGTATTCATAATAACATGAGGAAAACATTCTGTCATAGTAATGTATTGGATTTTATAACGTATCGAAAATTGGATACTGAATTCAAAAAGTAACTTGTTAAACTCAATTTTGGACCACATATTTTTTTCTAAAGAAATATAATTTGGAGTCTTATTCATTATAAGATAAATGATAAGAGTCTATGCTATAAATAATATTGATTGACACATCCAGCTTTTGAGTATCTGTTACATGTAAAACAAAATAAAAACGTAGTAATTGTTTTACCCTCAAGTTGACCTTTTTGCACTTAAAATTAGGCATTTACCAAAAATAGGACTAGAAGACCACTAAATTTTTTTTTGATGTTGTCATGTGTAAACAATTACTATACTTAAGTCTACATGCAAAAAATAATTAAAATCCATGGCATGCGATGTGCCACCTATCGCCTGGTTTTTCGGTGGACTGCCTCTTAATTATTTCCCGGGCCTGGAGGAGTGTGTGTTGCTTCCTTTGAACAAACATAAATTCCCTCCATACTCTGTGCCAAGTTTGGTTCAAATTGGTCCAGTGGTTCTGAATAAGAAGATAAAATTGTTCAATGTTAACAACAGCGTCTAAGATAAAAGACAATGAACAATTTTTTGATCTGAAATATTTATTTGAACATTTAACTCAATAACTTAAAATTGGTTATTTGAATTTGTATATTTTTGCACATTTTGGTTTGTTTTAGGCATGAATGATGCAAAATTAAGTTCCTAAAATATATTCAGATATCTTTAAATTATCTTATATACCATATACATGTATTTCTATGAAATTAAATGTTCTGTTCTTTTTTTTTTTTTTTTTTTTTTTTTTTGTCTATGCAATTCATAATAAATCTCAATTTTCCATAATTATGATGAAATATACCATTATTTACTCTATACGTTTCTGTCTCTCAATTCATTTGATACACAAGAGGATTTTTCATGTTTATTTTAGCTATCAACAAATAGGTTGATGATACAAGGATTTCAACAGCCTCCTTAAAAGACATCATTACAAATTATGTGCAATCACCTTGTAAACGAATTGATCTATCATAAGTTGAATATCAACTGAGATACTATTATTTCTTAAACTTGCAAGGCTTTGAAAGTTTGTGCATGTTTTTAAATTTGTCCATTTACAGTTACGACTCTTTGGTAGAGGATGTTTACTACTCCATGGAAATTGATCTCACACGAGAAAAAAATGAATTGAATCATTAGAAAATCTTCTGAAGAAACTATGGGCCTGGAAAGCTAAAACTGATGAGGAAGTTTCCTGATGTTGTGTAGATTCAAAATTAATCAAATAATGTCCCTGGGGTTAAGATGGGACCTCATTATTAAACTGATATGTAGAGGAAATATATTTCAAAATCTTTACAAGAACCACTGGGCCAGAAAAGCTGAAAACAATGTGAAAGTATATCCAGAGGAAGTGTAGATTCTAAATTGTTCAAATTATGGCCCCTGTGGGTAGGGTAAGGCCATTATAGGGAATCATAATTTTACATTGAAATATATAGTATTTTTTATCTTCTTAAAAACCAATGGGCCAGAAAAGCCAAAACGTGTGGAAGCTTTATAGGTTAGTAAAGATTCTAAATTGTTTAAACCATGGCACCTGGGCTATGATTATTTGCCAAATAATAAGGAATCAAAGTCTTACATTTAAATATCCAGACAAAATATTTTAAAGTCTTCTTCTAGGGAACCATTAGGCTAAAAAAGGTGAAACCAATTTAAAACAGAAATTTACTAAACCGTGGAATAGGGTGTGGCTACATGGTGAAAATCTTGTGCAGAAAAGGGATCCAAAGGTGAACATTGTGGCCTATGGGCCTCTTGTTCTAATAACCTCGTACATATACATGTTTAGGGTGGTACAATAAGGTGCATTTGAACATACTTTTGACGTTAAATCATGGAAAAATCATAGCTTTCATTTTTCGATGAAAAATGACGAAAGTCAGGTATGTTTTATTCCTATCTCAGAAAAAGTAAATGTATCTGTATTGCCCATAGTCTCTCAGAAAAATTTTTTTATATCCTACTATTTGCTTTAAAAATTCGCTAATATTGTTTTTTCAACAATAGGGAAAACCATGAGGTTCTTGAAAAGTTCACACTGGTTCACACGATTTTCAGGGGTCTAATATATTTCCAGATTAAACCTCTTAACGTTGTTAAAGATTAAAAATTGTATGTTAATTTGCTGATCTACCAATTAATACTTCGGGAAGCCTCTACAACACTGTCCTCGATTTCGTTGTGATGCATGTTTGTCAAAGTTGAAAAAACAGAGAACATTATTTATATGACCAAAAGATTCTTGAGTACTAGTATTGTCTGGAAATGAAGGTTTTACCTACAAATAAAATATATGAGTAACGACCTGGATATTTGATCTTTTGATCTAAAAATTTAAGGGGTCTTCCTTTGGCCACGGGGTCTTGTAGTGTCGTACAAAACTTCACCGCAAAAGGTCAAAGACTTCTCGAGATATTGCGCGGAAATGAAGTGTTAAAACTGACAAAAATTTTAATCTATGACCTTTGATCTTTTTTACCATTACCTTTTTTACCTCAAAATCAATAGAGATCTTCCTCATGCTATAGGGAGTTGTTGAGTAAATTTCTTTGCAAAAGCGCAAAGACGCAAAGGCTTCTCGAGATATTACAAGTGTTACAGACTCACAGAAATACAGACGGACGGACAGACAGACCAAAATTAATATCCCCTATTTCATTGGAAGCGGGGGAAAACTATTAAGATCTATGAAGGTTATATCCACACTATGTATTTATGCTGTTGATTTAAGGTCAGATGACATGCACCTTCCTCGAAAATGTTTATTTCCAAATATTTCGTCATTGAAGTAAAGCTAATTAAAAAACTATCCTTACAAAACATTTAGGGATCTTATCAGGCATTTGCACAAGATATCGGAGGATGATATTCCTTTTAAAACCTTTATGGGTAATATTTTGAATTGCCAACGTCACAACTTTAGGTGTAATAATTTTATTAAAACATATTGAAAACAATTTTGGGGGTTTCTTTTGATTATTTTTATTATTACTGTAAATATTTTCCCAGCCATCTGTGAAATTCCTGGAAACGAAATTAGGTGGAATAATAATAATTAGACACCCCACCTTCTTGTTTGTTCCCGTGACATAGTTATATACCGAATACAAAAATAACTGTCAAAAGGTTTGTGAATTAACCGACAATTAAATCATGCAAGCATACTGTTCCTGACACCATATGTTTAAAATTTAAACACAATTAATGAAAGGAAATGCATACCTATTTAATTGAAATAACCAGGAAACAATTATTTTAAAATTTGATTATGAGTTTTGATTATGTAATAATAGGAATTGGAAATCATATCTTTCAAATTCTTACAATGCATTGATTTTTTTTTAAAGTAAGATAAAGAAAAATAGAACATTGATCTTTAAAAGAAATTTTATTTAATTAATACTTAAATTTGAGGGTTTCTTTGCATTGTTGGCTTTTTTAACACTGATTTGGTAACCAGCGATTTGAGAAACATTTAAGATATTTACAAAATAAGTTGATACTAGAACCAAACTCTTCAATATATTGCTGGAATATTAGGTTATTGCAGGTGTAGATTTTCATTTTGCTACTTTTAAAATTCTTTATCGTTTGAAATTAATCTATAGAATTATAATCTTGTTTTAACCATATTTTATTTATCCTATCACGTTTGTCATGTGTGCTGTAATTAAATACAATATACGTAATTCAAACAAGATTGGGGAATCAGATAGCATCATAAATAAAAATAAACCAATTTACTTCCTTCAGTATCCAAATAAAACTGAAGTGGGCGAATGACTCTTATAGATCTTAGATATATTTTTAATAGAATCACACGACGAAGAGCTAGTCCTTTTTCCCTAATTCCGACTTTGAGCTTAAAAGAAAAAATGACATTTCTGAGTATTTCCTTGATTTTGTTTTCACAAGGAGTTTTTGTTTTCTCACGCTGCTTAGGGTGAGTTTTTTTAACATTAAACAGAAATGTACGATTAATATTTCTACAAGTCAAAGACACAATAGTTTATATTTTTAGGAAGGATGGACTGCTAAATTGCTGCTCTGGAACAGTATGGGACAATCTTAAACAACATTGTGTCGGTGCGTTTTTTAAGTTTACAATAAAATTACATTTAAAAGAAAAAACTATTTGTCTGATTGCAATCAATGTAAATTAAAGTTTTGACACGTCCTAACTTTTGAAGAATTTGAGCATTTTTTTGTTTAATGTATAGAATGCGACCCTGGATATTATGGTTTGAACTGTACAAAAGTATGCCAATACCCCACATATGGGAAACTCTGTCAGCTTCAGTGTTTCTGCGCGATAGAGTTCTGTGATATTGCTACTGGCTGTGAAATTGAGAAAGGTTAAAAATTTTTTTATAATATATTCATTTTAATTATCTTTTTTGCAATCTGTTTTCGTCCGTCGGCGAGCGTTTTGTGTCGTTTGTAAACATTTTTAGCTTTTCTTAAATCACTCAGAAAATTTTACCAGTTTTTATGAGCAATGTGGGGAGGGGCCAAATATTGAAACAAGAGGCCCAGGGGCCACAGCGCTCACCTGAGCACATCGGGCTTTAAGTTGGCTTTTGCCCCCCCCCCCCCTCCAGGTTTCATCATTTGAACAAACTAGAATCTACACTACCTGAGGATGATTCCAAATAAATATCACTAATCATAGCTTTGAAGTACTTGAAAAGAAGATTTTAAAAGGTTTCCCTATATATCCCTATATAAAACTTGGGTCGGCCATTTTCGCCCCAAAAGTAACATTGCCCCGGGGGTCATGATTTGAACAAACTTGAATCTACACTACCTGAGGATGATTCCACATGAGTTTCATCTTTCCTGGCCCAGTGGTTCTGGAGAAGAAGATTTTTAAAGATTTTTCCTATATATTCCTATGTAAAACTTGGGTCGGCCATTTTGGCCCCACCCTTGCCCCGGGGGTCATGATTTGAACAAACTTGAATCTACACTACCTGAGGATGATTCCACATGAGTTTCATCTTTCCTGGCCCAGTGGTTCTGGAGAAGAAGATTTTTTAAAGATTTTTTCTATATATTCCTATGTAAAACTTGGGTCAGTCATTTTGGCCCCACCCTCGCCCCGGGGGTCATGATTTGAACAAACTTGAATCTATACTATCTGAGGATGCTTCCACATGAGTTTCATTTTTCCTGGCCCAGCGGTTCTGGAGAAGAAGATTTTTTAAAAATGCCATTAATTTTTAATTGCGTGGCCCTTCATTTGAACAAACTTGAATCCCCTTTACCCAAGGATACTTTGTGCCAAGTTTGGTTGAAATTGGCCCAGTGGTTCTTGAGAAGAAGATGAAAATGTGAAAAGTTTACGCCGACGACGACAACGACAACAATGACAACGACAGACGACGGACAAATTTTGATCAGAAAGGCTCACTTGAGCCTTCGGCTCAGGTGAGCTAATAATTATTTCAATAGTGGTTGAGAGTGCATTTCAATAACATAGTATGCAACCACTATTGGAATACGACCACTGTTGAAATAATTATTTCAATAGTTATTGCGGTGGATTTCAATATCAAACAACGGTTGCAACCATTATTGAAATACGACCACTATTGGGGCTATATTGATCATAAAGTGAAATTGCATTAGCTATTTAAAATCATTTTCTCTCCGCCTGAATATTAAAGCAAGAAACTAAGTGCATGGTTATGATGAGTGCGATGGTGTCTATTTATAAATTGTGAATTTCATGATTCTTGATAATTGACATGTTATGTTTTGTAACTTTAATTTTCGTTTTTTATTTCAAAGATAAATGTTATTATTTGAAAATATTAGTGTACTGTGTTCGCCAAGGACTTGGTCGAATTATGCATAATGAAAAATTGCCTATTATGAAGAAAATATTTATAATGTTTCTTATTTCGAATGCTGTCTGATCCTGCTATAACTATAATATGGGACAAACGTTTTGGGTTTATAGAAAATTTACTTATATCTTAACTAAATGCTCCATATGTTCATACCTGATATTGCTTTTTTTCAAGTCTTCCTAGAACAGAATACAGATAGAGAACGATTTGAGAACGAACTGGCAGTATCCAAGAATTTTGAACAAAAAACAACTGATCGTGATAATGATATCACTACTAATCGTTGGGACAATGTACAAACTGAAAGCTCGCTTTCAATAAAAGACATTAAACAGATTCTAAAGGAAAACAGATCAGATGGGTGGAAACTAGGATTCATTGTTGTCTCAGTTTTCAGCACTTGCATTATCATTTTTATAATTCCATCCCTTATTCACAAGAGGTTTTGCAAATTGAAGAGAACAGAAAAATCTTCTTTTCGAAGGAAATCGGATGCTTCTGCGCAATATGATAAAGTAGAGTTTATTGAATCGGACCTGAAAATAGAAAGAGTAATATTTGAAGGGTTATTTAATGCAAAACTGGATCACAGCCTACATGAAAATATCCATACCTTGAAATTGAATATAGTATGTCCAAATACTGAATCAGAAAGGAATGACAAAATGTCTCAAAATTGTGAAAGTGCATGTACAGATGATAAACAGCATTTATCATATGAAAGTAATTTGCTTTCAAGTCAAGAGTATGTGGAGCCAATATGTTTGAAGGAAATCGACCAGTCCGTCAGGGATTCTGCAAATCAATTTAGTGGTGAGGAAATTCAGTTGTTAGACTCTGAAGAGAGGAGCCTTTATCTTACCGTAACTGAGTAATTAAGTACAATGTAGTTTAATGTTTACAAAACATTTACAGTGATCTTCTCCATAAAAAAAATAAAAATAAATTCTTGCACAGTCCGATCGCGATAAATCAATTAGGTTATGAGACAGTTTTATTTTCTGGTGTTTCGCAGGACATTTTTGCAGTAAGATGAAAACAAAACTTGATCACTTCTTCGTAGATAACTGAAGATGTAAGTATATCAAATCAGAAATAATGAAAATAATATTTAAATCAATAAATTAGATTATTATACGATTGAATAATTTCCTTCTCTCTGATTGGCTGAGATCCAACAATGTTAGAAAATTACTACGTTATATTGACCTGCACGTGACCTTCCAGGTCAATGTAAGAAATTATTGCAGGTCAATATAATGAATCACGTGACCTTCCAGGTCAATATGAGGAATTATTGCAGGTAAATATAATGAATTATTGACCTGTTCCATTTTTTCTGTTACAATGTGTTCGTGTGGAAATTTCTTGTTAAAACTTTCAATTAAAGCAAAGAAAAAGTATTGTAGGAGTTTGCTATCATTAAATCATATAATAAAACAGTTATTGCTATTTTTTGCGGTCAAAACAATGATTTAGCCACCTTCGAAATTCAATTTTCAGTTCGCCATTCGGGCTCAGTGAATATTGTAGTCCTCAGGTGTCTAAATCATCGTATTGACCTAAAAAGGAGCAATAATTGTGTAATATTGTTCCTGTTAGTTATTCACCTTCATTCGTCTTTTGTATTTATATTTTTAATCAAAAAAGTCAATTCCAGTTTTTTTAAAGGTGGTAATAATTACAGTATTCTACATATACTCTTCTTTTATTTTAACCCCAATTAACTTTAAGCTTTCATTTTTTTTTACAATAATTGTATGAGATCTCGTGGATTTGAACAGAAACAATGAGTGATTTTTCATAAAAGATATACAGAAGACAGTGCCACAATGTTTTTACCTCAATCAGACACCTAGCCTAAAGACCATGAACTTAAAACATTTCCGACATTTGTAAGGAAAAATCTATATCTTGCATTTTATTTCACACTTGTCTATTTTTAAAAATCACGTTTGTACAAAAACGCAAATGCACACACACAAAATTTGATTATATAAATAATAATATCAAAAATTCCAAAAGACTGTTGGAATTCTGATGAAGTTGTATAAAGGCAAATGTCAAAGAGTGGAAGAATAAAACACATATTTTTCCTATCAAATTTCATAGTGGCTAAAGATTCTTAAATATATGGGAAAAAATCAAAGTTGAACATTCGGAGTTTATGCAGACTGTTCTGTCATATTCATTGCTATCTTTACCATATCATCATTGAAAAAAAAACTTCATAAAATGTGTTTAGTTATCCCTTGCATTTCAGAGTTTATGCTTCTATCTCATAAATACAGAAGAAAAAATAGGATCCACAATGGCATAAAATGGAATGTTAGAGAATAATGCTAATCAAATACAATGTGTCACTCGTTTTATTTCATTAAATCAAGGCAAGCAAAT
Organism: Saccostrea cuccullata; assembly: GCF_032062105.1. NCBI lineage: Eukaryota > Metazoa > Mollusca > Bivalvia > Ostreida > Ostreidae > Saccostrea > Saccostrea cuccullata. The sequence goes on along the minus strand of NW_026924659.1, from coordinate 193,071 downwards.
ATTTTGATTTAACCTTTACAAACACACGAAAGACATCAACCATTTTTAACATATTTTCTGCAACTGGTAATGCAAAACGGATACTTGCTGCACATATATTCTTTGTCACGCATTGAAAAGGTCATACGATGTCCAATCTGGAAATTTTTTGAAAAAATATGCAGCACCCATCGCAAATGTTGAACCGGCATGAACTGGTATTGCTACCGTTACATTTAGTCCTTGAAACCATTTTTTCTCTGCGTCATGCTGAAAAAGTTTCATCTGAGAATAGCTGCCAGTCATTAAAACAAAACGTACTTTTTCATCCTTGAATTTCTGTTCCTGTTGCCGAATGATATCATGCGTTTTATTCAGGACATCTGAAAAACACGTTTTCAATAACGACCATGATAAAATGAAAGTATGTCCATTATCTTTTAATTCCATTCCTATTTTTCTAGCGCTATCTTCAAGATCAGTCATGTTATATCCTTCTGCTTTAAATAAATCAATTAATGATGAGGAGAAGTTGACTTCGCATACTTCTTTTTCATCTATGTCCTCGTGCAATTTATATTTCTGTTTTTCGAACAAATGCAGTAAGAATATGTATTCTCTGTGACAAGTATCTCTCCATTTTGTAAAAACGCTTGTTGTAAATAAATTTTCGAACAATGTAACAAATTTGGTCTCCGGAGTTGTTTCCCATTTTTCTATGCATGGCGTACTTGAAATCTTGTCTGGTCTTTTCGAATCCATAGTTCGTAGGAATATCAAGTTGCAATACTCTAAAATTTGATTGGATTTGTCAGTAAATATCGGTAACAAATATCGATATTGAAACGCAAAGATAATTATTATATAGCAAAAAAATGTTATTTTCCTTGCTTTTGGATACCTCTTCTTAATGTATAGTAATAACATTTAATTTTATAGATTGTTACAAAATATAACTTATGCACAACTTGAAATTATTATAGTTAGCATTGTATCATTCTGAAAAAATACTGCAAGTCAGATGAAAGAACAATATACATTCTTGGTGAAAAATTATTTCCAGAATATAACATAAAAAGGAACCTACAACATATATATATATTTCTATATATTTTGAATTGAATTTAAAAATACTCACTTGATCCAACATGCAGATTGACATAATTATGTTTTATTTTTTCTTAAAGTCATGTTGTCAACATTTAAATTCAAGCAGGTTACTGGGTCATTCACCTCATGAATGTATGGGGAAATGGCCACTTCTCTTAACTTAATGTGCAATTTATCTTTCTGTATTGTATGATGGAAATCTACCTGGCATTTACAAATTGATTCAATGTATACCATCAGTACATTAGCATATTAGAAATATTTTGAAATATACCATCAATTCATTAAGCACATTAGAAATACATTGAGAAAAGTGTTCTTGTATATAAGTAAAAAACTTTGTTTCTTATCTACCACAAAAATCACGACATAGTCTTTATAATGAACTTTTCTAAAAGAAGGTTAAAAAAGTCATAAAATGTGTTTAGTTATCCCTTGCATTTCAGAGTTTATGCTTCTATCTCATAAATACAGAAGAAAAAATAGGATCCACAATGGCATAAAATGGAATGTTAGAGAATAATGCTAATCAAATACAATGTGTCACTCGTTTTATTTCATTAAATCAAGGCAAGCAAATATTTTGATTTAACCTTTACAAACACACGAAAGACATCAACCATTTTTAACATATTTTCTGCAACTGGTAATGCAAAACGGATACTTGCTGCACATATATTCTTTGTCACGCATTGAAAAGGTCATACGATGTCCAATCTGGAAATTTTTTGAAAAAATATGCAGCACCCATCGCAAATGTTGAACCGGCATGAACTGGTATTGCTACCGTTACATTTAGTCCTTGAAACCATTTTTTCTCTGCGTCATGCTGAAAAAGTTTCATCTGAGAATAGCTGCCAGTCATTAAAACAAAACGTACTTTTTCATCCTTGAATTTCTGTTCCTGTTGCCGAATGATATCATGCGTTTTATTCAGGACATCTGAAAAACACGTTTTCAATAACGACCATGATAAAATGAAAGTATGTCCATTATCTTTTAATTCCATTCCTATTTTTCTAGCGCTATCTTCAAGATCAGTCATGTTATGTCCTTCTGCTTTAAATAAATCAATTAATGATGAGGAGAAGTTGACTTCGCATACTTCTTTTTCATCTATGTCCTCGTGCAATTTATATTTCTGTTTTTCGAACAAATGCAGTAAGAATATGTATTCTCTGTGACAAGTATCTCTCCATTTTGTAAAAACGCTTGTTGTAAATAAATTTTCGAACAATGTAACAAATTTGGTCTCCGGAGTTGTTTCCCATTTTTCTATGCATGGCGTACTTGAAATCTTGTCTGGTCTTTTCGAATCCATAGTTCGTAGGAATATCAAGTTGCAATACTCTAAAATTTGATTGGATTTGTCAGTAAATATCGGTAACAAATATCGATATTGAAACGCAAAGATAATTATTATATAGCAAAAAAATGTTATTTTCCTTGCTTTTGGATACCTCTTCTTAATGTATAGTAATAACATTTAATTTTATAGATTGTTACAAAATATAACTTATGCACAACTTGAAATTATTATAGTTAGCATTGTATCATTCTGAAAAAATACTGCAAGTCAGATGAAAGAACAATATACATTCTTGGTGAAAAATTATTTCCAGAATATAACATAAAAAGGAACCTACAACATATATATATATTTCTATATATTTTGAATTGAATTTAAAAATACTCACTTGATCCAACATGCAGATTGACATAATTATGTTTTATTTTTTCTTAAAGTCATGTTGTCAACATTTAAATTCAAGCAGGTTACTGGGTCATTCACCTCATGAATGTATGGGGAAATGGCCACTTCTCTTAACTTAATGTGCAATTTATCTTTCTGTATTGTATGATGGAAATCTACCTGGCATTTACAAATTGATTCAATGTATACCATCAGTACATTAGCATATTAGAAATATTTTGAAATATACCATCAATTCATTAAGCACATTAGAAATACATTGAGAAAAGTGTTCTTGTATATAAGTAAAAAACTTTGTTTCTTATCTACCACAAAAATCACGACATAGTCTTTATAATGAACTTTTCTAAAAGAAGGTTAAAAAAGTCATAAAATGTGTTTAGTTATCCCTTGCATTTCAGAGTTTATGCTTCTATCTCATAAATACAGAAGAAAAAATAGGATCCACAATGGCATAAAATGGAATGTTAGAGAATAATGCTAATCAAATACAATGTGTCACTCTTTTTATTTCATTAAGTCAAGGCAAGCAAATATTTTGATTTAACCTTTACAAACACACGAAAGACATCAACCATTTTTAACATATTTTCTGCAACTGGTAATGCAAAACGGATACTTGCTGCACATATATTCTTTGTCACGCATTGAAAAGGTCATACGATGTCCAATCTGGAAATTTTTTGAAAAAATATGCAGCACCCATCGCAAATGTTGAACCGGCATGAACTGGTATTGCTACCGTTACATTTAGTCCTTGAAACCATTTTTTCTCTGCGTCATGCTGAAAAAGTTTCATCTGAGAATAGCTGCCAGTCATTAAAACAAAACGTACTTTTTCATCCTTGAATTTCTGTTCCTGTTGCCGAATGATATCATGCGTTTTATTCAGGACATCTGAAAAACACGTTTTCAATAACGACCATGATAAAATGAAAGTATGTCCATTATCTTTTAATTCCATTCCTATTTTTCTAGCGCTATCTTCAAGATCAGTCATGTTATGTCCTTCTGCTTTAAATAAATCAATTAATGATGAGGAGAAGTTGACTTCGCATACTTCTTTTTCATCTATGTCCTCGTGCAATTTATATTTCTGTTTTTCGAACAAATGCAGTAAGAATATGTATTCTCTGTGACAAGTATCTCTCCATTTTGTAAAAACGCTTGTTGTAAATAAATTTTCGAACAATGTAACAAATTTGGTCTCCGGAGTTGTTTCCCATTTTTCTATGCATGGCGTACTTGAAATCTTGTCTGGTCTTTTCGAATCCATAGTTCGTAGGAATATCAAGTTGCAATACTCTAAAATTTGATTGGATTTGTCAGTAAATATCGGTAACAAATATCGATATTGAAACGCAAAGATAATTATTATATAGCAAAAAAATGTTATTTTCCTTGCTTTTGGATACCTCTTCTTAATGTATAGTAATAACATTTAATTTTATAGATTGTTACAAAATAACTTATGCACAACTTGAAATTATTATAGTTAGCATTGTATCATTCTGAAAAAATACTGCAAGTCAGATGAAAGAACAATATACATTCTTGGTGAAAAATTATTTCCAGAATATAACATAAAAAGGAACCTACAACATATATATATATTTCTATATATTTTGAATTGAATTTAAAAATACTCACTTGATCCAACATGCAGATTGACATAATTATGTTTTATTTTTTCTTAAAGTCATGTTGTCAACATTTAAATTCAAGCAGGTTACTGGGTCATTCACCTCATGAATGTATGGGGAAATGGCCACTTCTCTTAACTTAATGTGCAATTTATCTTTCTGTATTGTATGATGGAAATCTACCTGGCATTTACAAATTGATTCAATGTATACCATCAGTACATTAGCATGTTAGAAATATTTTGAAATATACCATCAATTCATTAAGCACATTAGAAATACATTGAGAAAAGTGTTCTTGTATATAAGTAAAAAACTTTGTTTCTTATCTACCACAAAAATCACGACATAGTCTTTATAATGGACTTTTCTAAAAGAAGGTTAAACAAATTACCATAACTTCTTCAAAAGCCTTCCTAAGCATTTTGATTTCATCTTTCCAATGATGGGGAACTGTGATCACATAATTAACGTCACATGATTTACATAACGATTCCTCTTTTGGATTTGCATCGGACATTTCCTTCCAAATCTTGCGAATGAGATAATTGATGAGTTGCTTATAGATCTGACTTGTTTTTAATGGATGCTGTTCGGATACCTGTGATTAAATTTAAATTAAATCAATAAAATAATAAAGTAAAGACAAATTTGGATTAAATGTTATGGTGCGGGTGTGTGTTATGCTTCTCATATTTTTTTTACTTGCCAGAATATGTTAATATTTTACTAATACCGACATGCAATAAAAAAGTTTTGCATTTTTCTGATTTATATAAAGATTATAATTATCATTTAAATAGACGTCTCCACATGAGTGAAAAATTCTCAAGAGGGACGTTAAACAATATACAATCAATCAATCATTTAAATAATTTTATCCAGCTGTATGCATAAACAAATTCTCCTTAATATAGAATCATATGTAACAATGTCATTCTTTTTTCAAGGATTATTGAAAACTTTTCGGCACATTAATCTTTAGAAATGTAAAAGCTATTCATATATGAAAAGTAATGGGGTAAATAAAAAATACCAATGGGAAGATTACATTATAATCATGTAAAATATGATACAGAGAAAGTAAAAGAAGTCGTAAATTACATTTTCTTTCTTCACATTCAGCTCATCTAGGAAAATATAATCCTGGTATCCATCTCTATTTTCAATATATATTTCACGGGCATCATCTCCAAACTCTACTATTTCACCACTGACTAGATCTGTTATAAGTACACCAATTCTTTCTACTTTCCCGACGCTTACTATATCTTCTGGAGAATGTGGATTCAAATACGCCATGCAACAATATTTGTCACCAATATAAATTGAGGACACCCAATTTAGGTTTTCTACAGTGATGAGAAAATTGACTTTAGTCAACTGAAAAATATGATACTTGAATGCTTCATAAAATAAATACATACATATAAAAATGTTATTTGCAAATGTATTGTCTTTGTGAAAATCTTATGGATGATGAGATTCAAAATGAGTGTTAAAGAGAAACCTCACAACAATGTTTGCATTTTGTGTCTCTTCACATATAGTTTTTTCGTAAAATAGTAAACTTTTATGGGATATGTTAAGGTCTTCTGAAGGTTATTTGTCTTTCTTTTAAATTACCAGTTGATGTTTTTTTTAATACAAGATGTAAATATGATGTTGCTAGTTTAGAAATTGTTAATTCATTTATTTCACATAATTTTATTTATAGACTCTGATTAGAGTAGTTTTGCCTCACAATGTAGTATATATCAAAAATGGATTTGTCATAAATCATTCAAAGTTTTATTTTGTACATACAATATTGAATAATTTTGATTATTTTGATGTTTAGCTTCATTAATCATTTTATCATTAGTAATAGTTAATTGAAAAAATGCTCAAAATTGGCATCTGCTTCTTCAAAAACAGTTATCGTTTCTAATTTAGATTGACAAGCTAATTCAGATAATCTGTGTCCCCCGGTTAAAGAAAAAAAGCGTGCGCAGATCTAGAGGGGTGGGTTAGTCTAAAGGGGGAGGGGACACTTTATGAAGGGGAGCGGGCCATCTATAGGAAGTTAAGTTATAAAATTTCATTTTAAAGCTAGATGGATCTTGAGATATCTCTTTGAAATTAATGTTTTACACACAAATAGAATATGTGAATTTATCAACTTGACCTTTGACCTTTTGACCTTCAATTCAAATGGGGACTTTCTTAGGTCATAAAGAGTTGTGGCATGAAATTTACATTGCAAAAGCTCAAAGGCTTCTCGAGATATTTTGCTGAAACGGGCAGAATTTATGAATTTATTACCTTAATATTAAACGTTTTTACCTCAAAATCAATAGGGGTCCTCTTTAGGCCTTTGGAAGTTATCATATGAAATTTCTTTGCGAAAGCAGACAGACCCAAATTAATATCCCCTACTTTTAGTGAAAGCGGGAGACGAAAACATCATTCTACTAAAAGCAATGACTGTATTTAGATTTAAATATCCCAATAATTGAACAATGTATCAGTAAAAATAAATGTTAAAAATAAAAAATACCTCTCTTGGTGATTGAAACTGTAGGTTGTATAAGTGGCATGGCTTCTTCATCATCTGTTATAAATGACAAGTACAAAAAAAATTCAATCATTGTTATTTGATTTATCCATGTTGTCACATTATTTAAAAAAAAGACAAATTACTTTCGTGCAATTAAAATAAATCAATTATAATACTAAAGAATATCACTATTTATTATTTATTGTGAGACTAGCTTAATGTCAGATAAGAGAGATCGACTTGTATATGAAAAATATGTACACAAATAACGTACAAAAATATCAATATTATTTTTTGTTTGTTTTTGTTGGTGTTAACTTATTTATTTACTAAAACATGCTCATATTTCAGATATCAAAAATACATTAGGGAAGGTAATCATAAAATGAAAAGAAATAGCACGTGTCCATAAACCTTGAAAATTCCACGATTCCTAAATAACTCTGAAAGATGAGGCGTTTCATCATAATTCCTGCAACCGCAAAGTTAGTTGGAAAACAATATTTTCAAACTTCCCAAAATAAATATTTATATCAATTTAAGTATTACGCATATATATTTACCAATTTGTGTCGAGCTACCTAAATCATACGTGGTTTATATCTCTCATTTGATTCGATACGCAAGAGCATGTCCTACGTATGTACAATTTCTACAAGGAGGTAAATTACTGAACAAACAAGTTGATGAAACAAGAATATCAGAAGTCTCGTTTAAAGTCATCATTTCATAGGTTTTATGGTCGATACAATGCCCTTGTCAACAAATACAATTTATCATTGAGTCAAATACTGACTAACTTTTTTTCATACAAATTATTAGGCCATTATTAACACACTGAACTGTCGACGGATTTTTCAGTTATTTCCCGACCATGCCAAGGAGTACACGGCGGGTGTGACTGGTCGGCATGGGATGCTCACTCCTCCATGGCACATGATTCCATCTCTAAAGGTTGGAGGTCCGGGTTTGCTCTGCTCCTATTTTGCACAGTTTCATGGACTTTTAGCTTGAATACTGTTCGTTATCTCCATATATTTTATCATTAGTTCTCATTCTTAAGGTAGGATACTTCTGTGGTTTTTGACTAGATGAAATATTCAAAGTACATTTGCTTAAATCTTTTATATATTCAGGTGTAAGAGATTTAAAAGACCATATTTTTCTTTCCTCATCACAATTATACAACTTTATATAGAAAGTAAATTATGTTTGAAAACTCGCAAGGCTATATATAACATCGGTCGCATCCGTCCGTACATCACAGACGACGCATGTAAAACTTTGATAAATTCACTTGTGACTTCCCGACTCGATTATGCAAACTCACTGATGTATGGTATAAATAAGCAACTAGTGAATAAACTGCAAAAAGTTCAAAATACTGCTGCGCGGCTGATAACTCGTACCAGGAAATCTGATCACGTGACCCCAATCTTGAAAGATCTCCACTGGCTCCCTGTCCAATACAGGATTCAATATAAAATACTTCTGTTTGTATACAATGCATTGAGCAATCGTGCTCCAAATTACTTGTTTGAGCTTCTCAAAATATACTCTCCTTCCAGGTCCTTACGTTCACAGTGTTCTTTTCTTTTGGATGTTCCTAAAGTTAGAACTGTTACGTACGGCAGTCGTCGATTTGACTACGCCGCCGCCTCACTATGGAACTCTCTTCCTCTGTATTTTAAAAATTCCAAATCTGTTTCCGCTTTAAAAAAATGTCTTAAAACTCACCTCTTTGAACGAGCTTACGAGGGAATGTAACTATTGTTTTATAGTGATATACCTAATGTAAAAAGACACTGAACTGATCTTAAGGTTTTTTTTATTTTGTGCACTACTGATCAAGTACAGGTTCCTTTAATATTTATTTTTTCTTTTTTAATGTTTCATTAGTTGTAAATTTATTAAAGTGAATCCCACGCAACGTAATATTTTATGGTCTTTTAGTACACATAAAGTCTTTTAGATATCCTATTTTTATGCACAAATATGTATTATGTAAGTAATTTGTTCGCCATTTTGTATGCTTATATATATTTTAATGTGAAGCGCACTAGAGTGTCATTATTATAATGCGCTATAGAAATTATTGTATTGTATTGTAATTATTGTATTGTACATTTTGGCCGAATGGTGGCGTATGAAAATATTTTCTTTTCTGCCTCTCAGAATTATTATAGAACAATGAATTTAGTTATAATTTTTACACATTCAAAGACTAGAAGAAATTTTTAAAAGAAAGCTGATATTAATAATAAGGGATTAAAGTTTCAAAATATATCAAATATATAAGATTTTTCAAATAAACTAAAACTATGTTAGCTTTTAAATTCTTCAAATATACGTTCAGATTTAAGGCAAAAATCCGTAAAACGTGTTATTTTTCTCTAAGTAAACGATCAGAACTTTTTTATCTCATTTTGTATCTTTATATGAGAACTTTACTATATGTGAAAATGAGAAAAATTTGAATATAAAAAGCATATAAAAATAACTAAAATATTTTTATTTTTTTTGAAGTAGAGAAAATTCGGATCAGCAATATCCATTTTAGTTAAATAATTTATGTCGATTGGATAACATCAACTTATAGGCCCTATTATGGTAGTATCTTTTTATGCAAAAAGAAAAACATTCAGTCTTTTAAAATACAAGTAGGGATCGTATGATTGACAACAGTATCATTTTTATTCTTAATGTCCAGGGAAAAGGCATTGTCCTTGATCTGACCTTGCCTCTAAAATAAACGGTCAAATTTAATCTCAGTGATACCATGAGCTAGTGATAATGTCTTCTTAATGCTGTGAAAATTTCATTAATTTTTAAATAAAAGAAATGTGAAAAGAATCCCACCTTAAATCAATATTTGTTCAGATCATTTTTTTTCAGTCGATATATCTTCAAGCAATAAAATTCGATCAGCATACAAAAAAGACGCTTTTTAAAAGTGATGATGGGGACAGTACAGTGTACATTTGTTCATGTAGCTCACTATGCCTATATCCATTATTCAACTGCTGATGGCTCCCCATCCCCAATTTCAAACTGTATAAGCGTATACTCTTATATGATAGCAAATACATGGTACAGGAACTTTCACTGATCCCAAGTGCAATGAGGACTCATTAGAAATGAATTCCCGCCCCGCAAAGTTAATTTAATAAGAATATCTTTTTTTCGGAAATTTTCTTATTTTTAAATCGGTATTATAACTTTATTTATCCTGCCTTGATCAATATCGTAAAATCAGTATTTTTTAAGTCGATAAAACGTAAAGCAATAAATTCAATGCAATAAAATAAGCCATAATTTGTCTTAAATTATGTTAAAAAATCTAAATACAATTCAAAATAAGTGTATAAATATGGAGTTATTATACTTTTTCATGGCGATAAGTAAATAAAATAAAAGACGTTATACAGTTATAACACAACAAGTATATAATCCTCCACTCTTCCGTAAAAATATACAATATGGTTATAAAAACAAAATGTGACAATCAAATGGGTGTATTGTTACATTTTGTGATTATTTTATATAACACGTACTATAAATAAAAATATGTGTAAGAATTACAAATAGAGATAATTCGTCTACCAGTTGCTAGCCTTTCTTTATACTAAATTTTACATTAGTAAAATTACTAACAGTACAATATTAAACTACCAATAATGACCGTTATAAAACACATGTGGGAGTAAAACATAGTTGTATTTTATTTACCTTCATTTCTGTTAGAGAGACGCTTTCTATATCTCTGTATCAGCAAAGCTCCAAGTACACACATAAGACACACAGTAAACGTAATGAATACTATTGAAACTGTTAGCCATGCCTTTTTGTCAGATCTGAAATTGTTTTATATTCTTTTAATTAAAACTAGAGTGTTCCATATGTTGCATTCATTCTGCTTCATTAAAAATGTAGCTAATTAAGGATAGTAAGACTGTGACAGAATCTGACAATCAGATAGCAATGCAAATCCCCAACACCTCACAGCTAAAATGGATATTAATAAAATCTAAATTATTATAAGCAGGTATTCATCATTAATTGATTAATTAATTAGTATGTGATTTCAAATAATCTTTTAAAAGAGACTTAAGTCCGTCTACACAATCCGAATTGGATTGATTGATTGATTGAATATCGTTTAACATCCTTCTCGAGAATTTTTCACACATATGGAGAAGCCATCACTTGCCGGTGGAGAGCTGTAAGTTTTGTCCTATACTCGGCGCTGAGGGCCATTGAGCCCTCCATATTGGAATACTGATTCCGATGTTTTTTCATAGTACTTAAAATTTCAGTTTTTTTGTGGCTACTGTGTTTCATTCAGGTTCAAAGTACATTGCCACGAGCTCATAAATATGTATAATAATTATCAATTCTCTGCCTCTCTTGATTCAAAAGACTTAAGTTAGATTTTAAACACAGCAGTATATTTTGCAAAGTAGGTCAAAGGTCAACGTCAGGAGGACAGCAATGCTAACATTTTTCAAAATGTTTTATGACAAACAGTGCACATGATAAATAACAAGACTTATCTCTTTAAATGTCAAAAAGATCTTGTATATTGGTACTTTCAACTATTTCAAAAAATTTGGTCAAAGGTCAAGTTCAAAGTCGGTAACCATGGTAAAATACAACAGCCATTGTACTAAGCTATAAATGTGCAAAATATCGAATCCATATCTCTTACAGTTCTCGAGATAAAAGGTGTGACATAAAGACAGACAGACTGACAGACGCTGTGTTAAGTAATCCCTAAGTGCCACTCTGCTCTGCAGGCGACATTATATAAATGGTGCCTGTTTTGGAGGGTAACATTTGAAATTGACACCCCAAGGAAAACCATTGTCAACCGACGCGTCAGCGGAGGTTGACAATGGTTTTCCGAGGGGTGTCAATTTCAAATAAAACAGGCACCATCATTATACTGAATGTCTTATTGATTAAGGACGTCAGCAAAAAAAAACCGTCGATCTTTACGTTCATGTATAGAGATTTCACACTCACCGGTTCACTAATCTCCTTATTGTTTGTTTGATACTCGAATTAGAGTCATTTATCATATAAAGCTTCGTTATTTCTGGCTCGCAAGCATGTTTCCTACACTCGCAAGCATGTATCGTCTGTCGTTTGTTGTTTTCAAGTAAGCTGTATCGGACGCAAGCTTTTATTGACGTCAAGTTAATTCCGGTTCTTTCAAACGCGCAACTGACGTTTTGAGAATTCTACGGTGAACCGTACGCGCATAATTTCCACGCATGTGGCATTACCGTTGTGTTACCCGTTGTCACGTGTGTTGCTACAGGGTAATCAACGGATTGTTAACTGCGTCTAAACCAATCAGATTTTAGTATTTAACATGAAAGTACAATAAAAAAGGTTAAACATTGCTTTTAAAACACATGAAACATATATTTTTCAATCAAAGTGGTTTTAGAAAAGGCAATACCTTATGTTTTTCACTGTGACAGTTTTGTTACAGGGGATAGTTTGATCTTCCCTTTTGATATAACTATAGCATCTTTGATCTGAAATTTTAACAAAGCATGCAATTTCTTTCTTATTCTGTCCTTCTTAGAAATAAAGGTTTTTGTATTCTTTCTCTCCTTAGATAAGCTTTTAGAGTTAATTTTATTTTCAAATGATTTTGGTGTTTTTTTATATTCTCAATGTTTCTTTAACTTCATGATGAAACTTCTAAGCATGTTTTAAGCTCATGATCTCCACTGAAAAAGGTACAGTGTTATATAATTTTTTTGGCAATTATAAAAATGAATATTATATTAATGAGTATAATTTTAAAATAAAAATAATTCCAATACATGTCGTATAAAAAAGGAAAATACATTGTGATAATTATTTGGACTGTATTGATTATAATTTTGTGATTTACATCTATAGAAAATTGTCTAGACTTTTGTATTTCATATTTCTTACATTTATATGAATCGGTTGAGTTGTATCGAAAAGGACAAGGTGGATTTTGGTCTTTACATGTAGCATTAACGCCTTGAACGGTATCCTGAATAACTGCTCCATGCATATTAAATTCCGCACAGTTTCGACCTACAATAATTAAAATGCTTCCTTTTAACTGTATGTTTTTAATGCAAAATTTAAGCAATGAATCATTTTTTTTAAAGGTATAGTCTCATATAACTGCAACCGTGTGTGCAAACAAATTTTCAAAACGCCTGTTCGCGCGTTTTGAAAATGTTTTTGCACACACCGTTGCTGTTATGAAACTATATGTTTCATTGCTTATATTTACAATTTTAACACCTTGCCTTTCAATGCAAACTTGATTTATATTTAAAAATCCCTGTATTACTGTTGATAAGTTACAGTTTATGGAAGATATGTTGCAACAGCTTCTGTGCAATGTGAGTTTGGTTTTTGATTTTTGCATATAAAGTTGCACTTCCAGTGCGTTCAACGTTTGTGACGTCAAAATAAAACGCATGCTTTAATCTTTTGATTCCCTGTCTGTGTTATGGTGTTTTGAGTGCTGTCGATTTCCACACACTTATGCAAAACATATGCAATGTAAATATTAAAATGATACACAGCCCTATCTCGGTATGTAATCTATATTGTCCTTCGCTTATTGCCATCCTGACAATTTAAATGATATACAGTATAAACTCGCCTATAAGTCGGAATATTTAGACTTAATGTTGGTTCAAATATCATGTCCGACTTAGTCTTAGAAAAATCGGCGTTTTATGCAAAACCTAAAATTTGTAACTTCAATAATATTTATTTACAAAACTTGGAACTTAATCAAAAGAAGAGGGGGGATAAGGCGGACAGAATGCCTATAGTGCGACAGATATGAAGTGAAAAATTCAATTTCTATTATGTCCATATTTTATTTCATATTTCAATCTCACAAAGACTGAAAATATTTGCCTATGAAAAAGCATACACAGACTAAAAAGACAAGAAACTATCATTTTTTCATACTTTAACAATTTTTTTCAATGAGTGGGTTTTCGCTGCATTTTTTTTTTTTGAAAGATAATCCTAAAAGTTTGTGATAAAATAAACATTTTTTTGGTTTACAAAATAATGGAGCGAAGACACACTTTACCTTAAAAGTACACTTTTGTGACAAAACATTCGCATCTTTTCGAGAAGTCCATTAAGTCAAAAGTCATATCACAAACATGATTTAAAAGCCCGGCCCAAATCTTATTGAATCATGTAGCATAGTAGTTAGCGCGTTAGTCTATGTGCGTAAGCAGTATGATACTTCGTATTTTTATTGCTGGGGTTCGAATCCCACGTATACCTCCTAAAATTTTTATAATTTTTTTTTAATACAGGAAAGTTAGGTCTAAGTTTAATAGTTTACAAAACACAAATGTTTATACCTATTTTTTTATCTTTTTGTTTGAATTGTTAACGAAAGATCAAACATTGACTTCATATTCGGAAACATACTTAAAGTTTACAAATAGACAAATACAATTATAGTATTTTTACAATGGCCGATAGCGGCGGTCAATTTACACTAATGTTATTTGTGAAGCGTGTACAGCATTTTCAACGAAACCCAATGACAAGTTACACTTGAAACAAAAAGTGTACAGCGTCATTGCAAAATTCCATGTACACTCTACACCAACCTTTGTGTAGAGTGTCAAGAAAAGTTTCATGTACACTCTACATCTAAAGGTGGTATCAAGTAACAAAATAAAGAGAACAATTCTTTTTCTTTCCTTTTCTTTTCTTCCCCCACATTGGTACCCATCTTCTAATTTAATTGGTTCCTATAATTGTCTCTGTTTCAAGACATTCACGTGTTTCTTAGATTTACACTAAGCTTATGCGCCAAACTTGAAGATTCTGGAGGAAACTCCGAAAGGGCAACATGTAAGTTATGAATTTCTAAATTTTATGATAAAATTTAATCAATATAATTTCCAGATTTATGCAGAATTGAAAGGAAAAAAAGAAATGTCTTTTTGTTGTTTGTAGGTCTCTGTGCATTCCAATGCGTAATTCGGGGGATGATGTGATGAAACAATTATTTTATTTCCTCTTCTTCTGGACTCCCCCATTCATTTAAGCCTTTTTCTCATTGCATTTTCACTGAAGAAAATATTTATTGTTGTAAAGTTTCGGCTTCGTATATACAAATTTGATATAATGATAATAGCTTGATCTGTTTAACCATATTCAATATAACAAATTAATTACCTTAACTTTTCATAAAAGAGTAATTTTGTACTGTACATGTATGCATTATATTAAATTCCATAACTTGATTCTATATCGTATTTTTTGGGTAGACTGCTCATTTTGGAATATTCGGTTAGAATTTCATTTACTTAAAAAGATATTCAGTCTCTATATCTAATAGAAGCATGTCTTGATATCAAAAATGCAGTTATAAATAATTATTTGTGCTTATTCGACTCAACTTACCAAAAGATCTTGGCGGTATTTTTTATTATTATACTTTCATGTTAAATACTAAAATCTGATTGGTTTAGACGCAGTTAACAATCCGTTCGATTACCCTGAGCCTTAGCAACACACGTGACAACGGGTAACACAACGGTAATGCCACATGCGTGGAAATTATGCGCGTACGGTTCACCGTAGAATTCTCAAAACGTCAGTTGCGCGTTTGAAAGAACCGGAATTAACTTGACGTCAATAACAGTTTGCGTCCGATATAGCTTACTTGAAAACAACAAACGACAGACGATACATGCTTGCGAGTGTAGGAAACATGCTTGCGAGCCAGAAAGAACGAAACTTTATTATGATAAATGACTCTAATTCGAGTATCAAACAAACAATAAAGAGATTAGTGAACCGGTGAGTGTGAAAGCTTTCTATACATGAATGTAAAGACGATCGACGTTATTTTTTTTTTGCTGACGTTCTAAATCAATAAGACATTCAGTATAATAAAATAAATGGTGCCTGTTTTGGAGGGTAACATTTGAAATTGACAAAAACCATTGTCAACCTCCGCTGACGCGTCGGTTGACAATGGTTTTCCTTGGGGTGTCAATTTCAAATGTTACCCTCCAAAACAGGCACCATTTATATAATGTTCAAGTCTCGTACTCTTGAAGAGGTACCAATGTTAGGGAAGAAAAAAGGGGAATTTGTTACTTAATACCACCTTTAGATGTTGAGTGTACATGAAACTTTTCTTGACACTTTACACAAAAGTTGGTGTAGAGTGTACATGGAATTTTGCAATGACGCTGTACACTTTTTGTTTCAAGTGTAGCTTGCCATTGAGTTTCGTTGAAAATGCTGTACACGCTACACACATAATATTAGTTTAAATTGACGGCCGCTATCGGTCATCGTATATTTTGATCTGAAATTGACCCATGTTTTTGACAGAAAATAAAACATACGGACTTAAAACCTGATCAATGACAGTTCTACCAAAACATCGTAAAAAATAATAATAAATGAATTTAAAAAAGTGACTCTTTATCGAACTGGCTTGTAGGCAGTTATTTAATCTAAGAACGGATTTCCGTGATACACCTGTAATATTTCACCATCATTTTGAGATACAAATACTGAGTAGTCAAAAAGTATACATTTATTATGAAATATATGAAACATCTATAACAACAAATAATTAAAATGGCCGCCCCATTTCTTCGCGATTTTATTTTTACGTCCGTCTTTGACGAACCATCAATTTCAATAAAGATAGAATTAATGAAAGTAAATTATTGTTATTAAATAAAGGTAAAAATTTACGTAAAAAATAAATGGAGAGTAAATGTTAAAATAGATTATGTGTACTGTGAAAACACTTATTTTCATGTTGGTTAAATTTTCGTGGTTTTCAAGGTATGAAGAGACCAACGAATTTATGTCCACCACAAAATGCAATTCAACCATGAAATCAAATCCCCATGAACTAATATTCAAACCACGAAAATTTGACCCCTCAAAAATATGTGCTTTTACCGTATATATAAATATAAATTAATATTGATCATAAACAATGTAAAATATTTAACAATATCGTTTATCTGTAGCAATTCCTTTTTACAACGCCAAGTATGTTCACAGAGGTTTACATTAACTTTTCTTACCTAATATAGTAACTTTTGGCGCACAAACTTCAATTGTCATATTTACGAACTCGTTTATAACGCAGTGGTATAAAAACTCTGATGAATTTACGCAATTCTGTGACACACTTGAACAATTTTTCTTCATTGCGTTGTATTCCCATTCCTCTTTATTCCTTGGACAACCGTCCACTTGATCTACTGTTGTCAAAGATTCTGGACAACTGGAGGATCCAACATTCTAAAAAAAACCATTTATTTACAATGATGTTGCAAATGAATAAATAAATGTACAAACAATTTAACGTTTGTATTTACTATATAGTCTATTTATATTCCCAATATAATCTATACAAGCGCAAACAGTTCATAACACTACTTATTATACTTCTGTTAAAATGTTTCCTATATAAAGTTCAGAGAGTAAAATAACTATCTTTTACAGTCTACGTATAGCAAAACTATACCCCGGGGTTTTTGCTATCCACCCTCGGAAAATTTTCATGCAATTTTTGCCACCAAGTTTGATTTACAGCGATAGATCTATTGACTGATGATGTCATAATGAATTCAGTAGCATTGTGACGTCATCAGGATTTCAGATTATTCTTGCAGTATTATCTTACTCCAAAAAAATTCTAACCTCAAAAATTATAGTATACATCAGTATAATAAAACGCTTATCCACTGTTTGTAAGTGGGATAGCTCTTTTATCAAACCCTTGACAGGGACTATTCCCCTCGGGCAAGCCTCGGGGAATATTTCCCTGTCGCAGACTTGATAAAAGAGCCAGTCCACTCACAACCAGTGGATAAGTTTATAATATTCACTGGATTTGAGACCGTATTCACCGGATGGTCATTGCGCGTGCAGCGGCATTGTGACGTCACAATCAACACCTAAAACAACGTTGTAAACAATGGTTGCAACGCCCGCAGCGAGCTACGTATATGAGCAGGAAAAATATTATATAAACCTATTGCAGGATTGATTTTAAACATTTGGACGTCTTACACATAGCGAAACTCGGAAAGGAAAACACGGAGGTGACAAACTGTAATCTGGACATTTGTTTTCAACGACGGAAGTTTGTTTATGAAAATGGTGTCGTCATTCAGCGTTCAACAGGTTGGGGGGAAACGTAAATTCCGCTATAATAGTGGTATATCACTATCATAGTGAAATTCCGCTATATTTTCTGCCGTATTTACCCTCGATATCATCAGATAACATGCTTGCTGTTTAAACCGCAACTCATGGTGGCTATCATAATGGACACTTATTGTCATCCTTACATATTATGAACTTTATTTAATTTTCTGCCGATGCGTTTAATAATGCGAACACACTTGGTAAAACGGAAGCTAAATTTTTAGCATAGCAATCAGCGATTGTGGCAGCATTCGAGAAAGACTGAATTTCAATTTTTCTCACTCATGTGCAGAAATTAATGCTTGTAATATTTTTCAATCTGCATTGAAAGGGGTTTGTCGAATTTACAGTAAAAAGGACAATCTTTATCTGCATGGTTACGGGTATGGAGGCCCGTTGTGACAAATGCTAAAAAGCTCATTTCATGTAAACTTTATTTTTATAGAACCGATATGTCTCGTCTAAATGCAATAAATCGTAAACAATCTATAAGATGACACTTCTTCAGGTTATCACAAGTATGACGTTTCATTTTATGGGAAAACGACAAGTTCAAACGATTAGTTTTATCCCGGAAAGAGACTCGCATTATTTTTGCATGGGATGACCTGTACATGTGGAAGTGACATCTTATAGTATAAATTTTGTTCTTGTCTCAGTTGCATGGCATATGATATACCTAGTATTTAACTAAGTTATGCAAGGAAAGGGGTTATGAAATCTTAAGTAAATTAAGACTGTAACGGAATAAGATTATTTCTCCAACAATGAATGAGATAATAAGTAGTTTCAATAAAATACAAAGAAAAAAAACAGTAATTAAGTTCAAAAGGACATCTAGAATATAAATTTTGAGCACATTAAACACGAACTTCTGAAATCAGGAGCCATGCAGAAGTAAGCATCCCCTGTCGACCGGTCACACCTGCCTTTTGCTCTTTTTCATGGTAGTATAAACGGAAATATTTGTAGTCAATTTAGTATAAAAATGATGGCTTAACAATTTGTATGAAATACGTCAGTCAACCTTCGACAGATTGTGTTTGCATCCGAGGTCAGACGATTGAACATGGACTTTGTGGAGTGTTGACCTCATGCGAGATTGTAGACTCTTTATGTATCAACTTGTTTGCGAGAAGCCTGCTTCGTTTTAAAATTTGTCATACGAAGAAAATGTTCATGCGCACTAAATCAACCATGAGGAGTTTATAGATCCATATACATAAATAAAGGAAGTTGACGATAGAAAAATTGAAGTCATCAGGTTTACCGTAAAGTTCAGTAGTTGGTTTGCCATCGATCTCTTTCTCCAATATAATATCCAAATATGAAGCAGTTGTGTCATAATCTGCAGTGTCTTTCATCATTTCACTAAATCCAAACGTTTATTTTTCATTTATTTATTTATTTTTTTTTTTTTGGTTGAAAATTACAGTTATATTTCGTGTCATTTTTGTTGGATAAAAATTAAAAATGTAACGTAAATAAACTATTACATATGTAAAGAGTCGGAAGGGGGGGGGGGGTTAGTAGCCAGAAAATAGAACACAGACTTTTAAAAAAACGTTGGAAATTGGAAGGAATTTCAAATATTGAAAATCCTATTTCTAGGAAGGGGCGGGGGGCTGGGTGTTAGGTTGGTTTGAGGCTGGGTGTTATTGCTACCAACTTCGTTTCACAACCAAAATTAATACTTTATCATACATGACCAACTTACCATTATTGAACTATATGCTGCAAGAAGAATTTGGGGGAGTGAGCAACCAGCCTTTCAATGAACATTTTCAAAAGTGAAAGATAATGTTTGAAAAAGATTGTGGGGGGATAGAGCCCCCTGCATATGGACATATACATGTATATAAATAACCGGAAGAAGTGTCATCTTATATATCGTTTACGATTTATTGCATTTAGACGAGACATATCGGTTCTACAAAAATAAAGTTTACATAAAATAAGGTTTTTGGCATCTGTTCCAATGGGCCTCCATACCTGTAACCATGCAGATAAAGATTGTCCTTTCTACAGTATATTCAACAAACCTCTTTCAATGCAGATTGAAAATTATTACAAGCATTAATTTCTGCACATGTGTGAGAAAAATTGGAATTCAGTCTTTCTCGAATGCTGCCACAATCGCTGGTTGCTATGTTAAAAATGTAACTTCCGTTTTACAAAGTGTGTTCGCATTATTAAACGCATCGGCAGAAAATTAAATAAAATTCACAATATGTAAGGATGAAAATTAGTATCCATTTTGATACCCATCATGAGTTGCGGTTTAAACAGCAAGCATGTTATCTGATGATATCGAGGGTAAATACGGCAGGAAATATAGCGGAATTTCACTATGATAGTGATATACCACTATTATAGCGGAATTTACGTTTCCCCCCAACCTGTTCAATGTCTTATTCATTCAAATTTGGACTATATAATAAAACAATTATGGACTCT
Source organism: Saccostrea cuccullata (assembly GCF_032062105.1). Lineage (NCBI taxonomy): Eukaryota > Metazoa > Mollusca > Bivalvia > Ostreida > Ostreidae > Saccostrea > Saccostrea cuccullata. Next base: position 172,391 of record NW_026924659.1, on the reverse strand, counting down.
TTTGGTGTTGAATATGGTTTGTTATTCACCAGAGAATTATTCATATTGACCTCGGCTTCGCCTCGGTCAATATGAACATTTTTCTGGTGAATAACAAACCATATTCAACACCAAAAGAGAAAATTATTCATATTGACCTCGGCTTCGCCTCGGTCAATATGAATATTTTTCTGGTGAATAACAAACCATATTCAACACCAAAAGAATCCATAATTGTATAATAAATACTGTAAAAGCTTTCAGATATACCGGTTTATACTATAAAAGCACGGTTTTTTTAAAGTTGGTCCTACTCAAAGCATGCTGAATTATTTTTGGAGACATGTATAGCAATCAAAAGTCATAAGATTGCGCGTGTCTGTCATTAAGCTATGAATGTTATGATATCCAAATATGAAACAAATGGGAGGCAGTCACAAAGGGCAATATAAAAATGAGAAAAGAGTTACATATATACAAAATATTTAGAACTAATGCAGAATTTTTAGAAACTATGGTATTGAAAAAAAAAACTTTTTTTTAAAAATGCACCTTTGTACGGAAGCCCGTTGAGGCCAGTTCAGAGAAAAAAATATAATCGCAATAATTTTTGTGTTAAATCGCAATAATATTGCGTTTATTCGCAATAGTATTGCGAATAAAAATATAAATATTTGCATTTAAACACAATTCTCTTGGCGTTTAAACGCAATACTCTGGTTTTAACGCAATAATCTTTGTATTTAAAATCTATCATTTCTATTAATATTGATCTTTAAAGACTACAATGACCCAAATACTGACCTTTGTTCTTTCTTTCTTGTACAGTTATTTATTAAGAGAATTGTGTATTACTTTGCTTTTATAGAATCAGATTCTTCTGAACAAACATTTTCTGAATGGTTAAATCATTGTTGTTAATTTAACGACGTTCGATCCTGATATTTAAAGTCTTAAACTTTTTTGCCAAGTATATTTTTAGTTCCTACATACATAGCTTAATTAAAATTCAAATCAAAAAATGGGGGTCAATACGCTTCTTTAGGCGCTACAGTACATTCAATATGACCTTTTTGCACTGAAATTTGTGTCTTGATGAAAAATTATATTTTTGACGTTTTCCCTCCAATATTTTTATCCAATTAAAGCATGAAACAAAATGAACTCTAAGTTTGTTTAAAAAAAGACACTTAAAAATTGTGACTAAGAAAAAGTTTTAAATTGCTTCGCATAATCAATTATTTTACCTTTCTGCACTAATAAAAAGTGAATTTTCTGGCATTGAAAATTTAATAAGCAAGAAAATTATTTTAAAGTCTTAAACTTTTTTCTGATTTTAAGCAAATAGGCCATAGAAAAGAACTTCAAAAGCGGGGGTATATGATGTAAATTTTCAGATATTACTAAAAAAGTGTCAATTTTATGTTAAAATTGGCTCAATTTTTTCCCGGATTTTCAGAATATATTTACTATATTTGTCATACTTTGTTGATAGAATTCATAAGAAATAATTTGATAGATATTTCAGAACCAGCATAACACATTTAACTGCAAAAAACAGCTTTTTATGCAACCAGGATGGAAAAATAGGAATCCAAAATTAACAGTACTGTTAAAAATGGAAAAACTGAACAGATCATTTTCGTCTAAAAATCCTTCCGCCACAAAATATAATCCCTATTTTAATTCTACTTGAATGGAATTAAATCGCTAATTTTTCATTGAATATAGTTAAATTTGCACTGTAGAATTCAGATTTAATGTTAGAACCTAAAAATGATGCAGAATTTTATAAATAAAGGACCTGACCAAATTACGCTCAAAATCTCAGGATCGAACGTCCTTAAAGAGGAGAGAGAATTGTCGGCCTGTAAAAACAAAGACAACCTAAGAACGAAACATAGTTTAAGCATGTATATATATATCTGTATACCTGTTAAAGTTCTGGTCAGTTGCTCACAAAGAGAAATTACATTTCCTATATTTGTTGTTTTTTCTACTTTTAAACTTTCAAACTATACCGACAATTTTAAAAACGACCGTTGAAATGTTTATACTTATGTATATGTACATGTAATGTATATTCACAATCTTTCATTTGATCATATACAGTAAAGGCGAGAACTTATGAGATGGAATCATATGAAATCAAAATTGAAATCAAATGAAAACAGATTGATCGATGTGTACTACCAAATTGATCTGTCTATTAATACTGAGACATTCTTAATTAGCTGTGATACGTGAGCAATTCATTAAAGGCTTCGTTTAAAGTGCTGGGTTCTAATAGGTTTAAGAAACTCGGTTTGTTAGAATGCCATTGTTTAACTTCAATTCTCAAAAACTGCAACATTTTGCAAATAGACACAGAACCAAACTGTTTTTCTTTAGAGAATCGGAACATAGTATTTATTATATATCTTTGGCTAATCGATGTCAGATTTCTACAGCATTATATCATTGTGTTTACATGCAAAATGAATTCTTAGGAGGAAGGATTGTTGCGGTTAAATGCAAAAGGGTATTGCGTTTAAATGCAAAACATTATTGCGATTAGACGCAAAAAACTGGTCTCAACGGGCTCCTTAAGCAAATTTAAAAAACGATTTTTTTTCAACATCATTTACCTTTAAAATGAAAATAAGGAACAGCAGGAACAAAATTGACAGCTGCATAGCTCTTCAGTTAATCATTCCATCACCTACTGAATAAATAAAAACAACTTTATACCTGTTAATTATCACTTCTGATTTTATTTTCTATTCGAGGTTAATTTTTGTATGATTGATTAATTGTATATTGTTTAATTCTCTTTCGAGATTTTTTAATTTGCAATTTGTAATGCTCTTTCTTATGACTCTTTGTAAATCTTTAGACATGTTCAAAAATTTTATATTTTCTTTTACATTTTTTATACCCGTGGTGTTTATTATAATTTGAAATTTCTGGAGAAAAAAAGATATGCAGCCTCTCCGCTTAAAGCACTCTTAGACTGTTTAGTCCTACTTTCTAGCTGGATGCTCTGGTCATTATGTATGCCTATAAAAGGTACATGTATAAGCTTTCCTTCATCTTCATTTTTTACTTTGATAACCGCGAGAAAATGAATATTCTACAAGAGGGTTAACTATATATAGGTATTTCTTTTAAGTTTCGAATTGAGTATTTTCAGCCTGGTTGATTATTTGAATTTTTTGACCATAGTTAGGATACATGTATGACTACAAAAAATTGAAAAATACATGCATGATACGTTTCAGTCTTTGACCACGTAATGTGATGTTATTAAAAATCGTCTCCAATTTAAGACTTTTTAACAAATTTGAATTTGCACTTTATGTGGTTGGTTTAATTTTAATATGAAAAATCACGACCTTCATATTCTTGAGAAGAAAAATCTTCCAGATTTCTCTTTGTGATCTCCAAATGTAAATAAATATTTTGAAGTTTCAAAAAAAAAATAAAACAGTTTGGTCCTTCACATCCTATATACGATTTGCCAAAACCTGAGTCAGTATAATAAGGGGCTTTTGCATGTGAATATGTCGCCCGCTTTGCGCTTTTGTTAAGAGTCGCGAGTATAGAAATGATCCTGATCAAATCCAAGAATGATCCTTCGGATGAGACTATATAAACCAAAGCCCTTCGTCGCAGTAGATGCTGATAATTAAAAGCTTCCTCATTGCTTAAAATGGCTATGAGTGCTGCGTATAGGTCGGTAGAGCGCTCGCTCCGTGATCGGAAGGTTGTGAATTCGAATTTCGGTCGAAAGTCGAAAAATTGGTAGCAACTGTTCCTTTACAATGCACTCAGCACTTTAAAGTGAAAGTTGCAGGTCATTTGAATGATAATTTAAAAACCGAGGCCCACCTGTTAGTCCGATAAAGATCTCTCACTGCTCAATGGACATACGTGCCGAACAAAGTTCAAAATGTGAAGCCCTTCGCCGTATACGGTGACATCTCTATATGAGTAAAAAATTCTCGAATGGGACGTAAAACAACATACAATCAATTAATCTCTCCCTCTGGTGCAAATGAATTAATTGTTTCAAAATATCTTGTGTTTCTATATGGTAAAGCTGAACACGATTCGTAAAAAGAATTTGTCCGCCATATTCGATTGGACTCTTTCCATATCTGAGGGTCCATATACATGTATATGGAGTTGCTCACTTAGTCACATTATTAAGTGTAATCAATCGTCACATGTACAGACGGCCGTATTCTAAATAGCACTCAGTAGCAGGTAAGAAATGTTGTTGGGTTTTTTCTGCTACAGGAGAGTAAGATACCATAGAGTTTAACAATAGGTCAGTACATTATAAAAACATACACAAATACACGTAACTGCAATTAATTGTAAATGTAGGAAATCCATCATAACCAGCACGAACACGGGTCGCTATTTAACTCCGATACCCGTGACAATAAAGCAGTCAAACAGCAGATGTGCACAGTTATGTTGAGCAAGTGTACTTCTTTCAAAATTGTGAATAACATGACCCCAGGGTCCGGGCTTCTGGTGTTATGGCGGGGCTCTGTTGATTATATAGTGAAATGTTAATTGTGATAAACTCTTCTCTGCTCCTGAGTATTAAACAGATAAAGTATTTGCATGGTCAAGGTAAAGGAAACTGTCTCTTTCAAAAGTGTTATATCTCTGACCCCAGGCTAAGGTTACTTTCTTGATTATTTATTTAGAGAAAATGCATGATAGTTATTTATGAAGTTTTCTTTTGAAATTCTAGTCCACTTGTCAAGCTATCTGGTAATGGAAAGGGCTCCATTTTGTATTCTACTGAGAAAAAAACTGCTAATTGAAGCAGTCCATAGATTTTTATAGACAGGATGGGTTGTACATAATAGATAAATAACCAGAAGTCTCTGATGAGACTGTAGCTCTAATGGTCTGTACGTGTGACAAAGGAAAAGTAGCACTTGGATTTGAAACTTTGCAACAGGCAACAATAAATAGAATTATGTATCTTAGTGTAGTCTACTTGTGTGCCAAGTTATATTGAAATCAGACTAATATTGTAAAGGGGTAGCGTTTTAGAAGAATTTCACAGAAATTTTTATTTTTAGTAACCATGGCAACATCGAAATCAAAAACCGATGCACTATTTTATGTATCTTAGTGTAGTCTACTTGTGTGCCAAGTTATATTGAAAGCAGAAAAAAAATTGTAGGAGGTGTGGCGTTTTTAAAGAAATTTCACAAAAATTTCTATTTTAAGTAACCATGGCAACAACGTTCATCATACTGATGCACTATTTCATGTATCTTAGTGTAATCAACTTGTGTGCCAAGTTATATCGAAATCAGACCAAAATTGTAGGAAGGGTAGTGTTTTAAAGTAATTTCTCCAAAATTTCTACTTTTAGTAACCATGGCAACAATGTTCATCAAAATCAAAAACCGATGCACTATTCTATGTATCTAAGTGTAATCTTCTTGTGTGCCAATTTATATTGCAATCAGATAATAACTGTAGGAGTAGTGTTTTAAAGTAATTTCTGTAAAAATTCTACTTTTAGTAACCATGGCAACATTGTTCATTGAAATCAAAAATCGATGCACTATTTTGTGTATCTTAGTGTAGTCTACTTGTGTGCCAAGTTATATTGAAATCCGACCAAAACTGGAGGAGTAGCATTTTGAAAAATTGTTTACAGACAGACGGACGGACGACGGACACCTTATCATCGCATAAGCTCTTCTGGTCTCTGACCAGTAGAGCAAAAAATGAGACAGAAATATTTTTATACATTAAATGGTGTTAAAAATTTCTTCACATACAGGGAAGAGAAAATATGAAAAAGAATGAAATGTTTACGACTAATGTTGTATTAAAGTTCATTTTTTGTTTCTCATCAATAATAGTATTTCTCTTGATTTTGGGCTTCAGCTTTAAATTTATTTAATTTTTTCTGATACATTTCTAGGGGTTAAGAGTGTTATATTGTGCTCAGGTAAAGGTTAAGGCCTTAAGGTTTCTAGTTGTCACATTATCTCAACTTACAAGAGGGCCTTTTATGTCGAGCAAATTTGAATCCCCTAAGCAAAAGATGTTTTATGACAAGATTGGTTAGGTTTAACAACACCTCAATGGGGCTGGAGAAGAAGTTGAAAATATGTTAAATTTACGGAAACGTGCAAAAAGCAGAGGAAATGCATGCAAGCAAACAGCTGGACACAATTCTATCGGGAAAAAGCTATTCAAAATTTTAAAAAGTCCCCAGGTGAATTCATTTTTTTTTTTTTTGCATAAAAGTACATCTGAAAGGTACAAGCTTCATTTTATAAACAGGACACTTGAAAGGGTGTCGTATTTTATTAAAGTTATTTTTACAGTAATTTATGGAAAACCCGTCTGGGGAATATTGATTATTCATCGTCTGAAAAAAAATTTAAATGGACTTGAACTTTTTATCAGTAACGTTAACGTGTGCCTTTATCCGTGAGCATGATTTGTGAAACTTTGGTTGTTTCTTTGTCTAGTTTTAATGTATGCATAATTTTTTTTTCAAAGCAGACTAAATTTCTTTGACTTTGGACAGGTAAATATATTACTAAAAAAAATTATGCATATTCCAATTTTATGATTGGATATGAGTGTTAAACACAGGCTAGCAGAGTGTTATATACTCCTCGAGCAGTGGGAAAAAAATCGTCATTAAAATTAAAGAAGCCTAAAAAATGCGACGATATTAAGTTATACCTCTATCATTACACAAAATTCAAATCAGATCAATTCAGATAAAATTTGTGTTTTTTTTTTTTTTTGTATGTTACAAGGTACTTTTGGTTTTGTTTACAAAAACAATCTTATTATAAAACAGAATAAAAATCCTAGAACATTTTCCTTGACAGCAAATGCAACCAATAAAGCATCAGGCATGAAACAACTTAATATCCCCGAAATGGAAAACTTGTCAAACGTATAAACAAAATTATGTATGCTTTACATATAAAGTTTTCAAATAAAATATTGCATTTACATGCATTGATGAAATAAACAAAAGTATACCGTTATCTTCTGAACCATCACACATAAATTTAAGGCAGAAATAGTCTTTGGTCAAGCAATGCTGATATTAATTAACAACTGCGTATTACAATCTTTTCCATCGCAATAGGCTCGAGATTTTATGGCTAAATATGGCGGACTTTTAAACATAAAACGGCGTCTTTTAAGTTAAAGTTTTGATTGTTATGGTGGCATATTTATGCCATCCACTATTTTTTTTTTATTTTCATTTACAACTTATGGATATCCGCAGTATACATATATCTGTAAGGTTTTGGTGTTTTCAGTAGCATTTCAGGAATTTAAGAGGACAAGACACTACATAGGCATGAAACAAGTAATATTTTCCTAACATAAAAAATACTAATATTCGAAATCAGATCATTCATTTCTTGTAAAAGTAGTTTTCAATATGGAAGTATTTTTGGAACTCGTAAATTTACTTACCTGGACATAGGTTACTAGTATTTACAAAATTATTCTGTTAAAACACATTCTGATTGCACACACAAGTACTCTGAAGTTGACATCAAAAGATGCTTGAGTTTCTGAAAATATTTATGTGGTTTATGAAGACCAGGTCTTACAACAACCTGTTGGAATTTCCATGGGTACCAATCGCGCTCCTTTATTAGCAGACCTATTTTGTATTCATATGAAGCAGAATTTTTGCTGAATCTTATGCGTGAAAAGAAGCAAACACTTGCTATTGCCTTCAACTCGACATTTAGATATATCGACGACGTATTGTCAATTAACAATGGTAATTTCCATACCTATGGCTATACGATATATACTGAGATAAACTGAGATATATTGAGATAAAAGATACCAAAGAGCATGACACATCTGTTTCTGCTTAGATATTTTACTTGAAAAGACGTTAATGGTAATTTAACAACCGACTTTAACTTTTCTATCGTTAACTTCCCTTACTTATGCAGCAATATACCTTTATTTTTCCGCAAACATAGTTTATATCTCTCAGTTGATTTTATACGCAAGAGCATGCTTTATGGATGAACAATTTCAAAAACGAGTTAAATTATCAACAAACAAGTTGATGAAACAAGAATATCAGAAGTCTCGTTTAAAGTCATCATTTCGTAAGTTCTATGGTCAATACAATGACCTTGTCAGCAAATTCAATTTATCATTGAGTCAAATGCTGCCTGACGTTTTTCACACTAATTGTTAGTCCATTATTTATACATTGAATTGACGACGGATTTTTCCGTTATTTCCCGATGATGACAAGGAGCACATGGCACCTGATCCCACCTCAAATTTTCGGAGGTCCGTGTTTGCTCTGCTCATATTTTGTATTGTTTTATGGACTTTTATTGAATACTCCATATCTCCATATCCTTCCTTTGGATAGCCTGGGATGTAAAGGTAGTTTGTTTCTTTACTATTTAATCAAGAAGCATTTTATCAGTTTGAATGCGATATATATTGAAAAACATAAACAATAAATAAATCTGTTAAAGCAATGACTGAAAACTGGGTTCAAAATTTTAAAGGAAAATATTAAAAGCTGCTTATTACAGGTACATACATACATACATACATATATATATATATATATATATATATATATATATATATATATATATATATATATATATATATATATATATATATATATATATATATATATATATATTAGTGTTGGCAACCAGTACCCGGTTAACCGGTTAACCGTCGAACGATGCGAGTATCGGTTAGTAAAACTGCTATTCGGTGACTCGGATAAAAATATATTTTTCATATTAGATACGCATAAAATAATTTTTATGTTATTTCTAAATGTATATTGACACGTTTCCCAAATTTAATTACCGTTATGATTGCTTTAGTGGTTCACAATAGGATTGATTTGTTTTGATTAGTTTAATTGATGGCTTTAATTGGCAGGGGTGCGCGTTTTGAAGTTATCATTACCTCACTTTAACAGACCTGTGTTAGAGGTACATACCTACTTTAACAAGATGCCGCCGCAAAGATCAAGAGAGTTGAAATATTGTTTAAGGACTCGAAATCTGTCAATTATGTGAATCGGAGTTGTTGTATAAGGGTGAAACAACAAATATGCTAAATTACTTTAGATTTAAACATAATTCGATAACAGCGACTTGCAGGAGGCTCAACAAAAACAACCAGCATTTACAGGTTATGTTCATTCTCCTCGATCGCGACATATTCATTCCTTATATCTTGATATAATTATTTTCTTAAACAAAAAATTTCCGTTTCAAGTGACATTTAAAATCGAAATTCTTCAAAGATATTGAAGGGGGGGGGAAGGAAAAGGAGGAAATTAATAATAGATACGGAAACTATAACGTAACAAAAATCATCCGAGTAACCGGGTACTCGATCGGAAGATTAAACGAGTAACCGGTTACTAAAAATCATCCGATTTGCCAACACTAATATATATATATATATATATATATATATATATATATATATATATATATATATATATATATATATATATATATATAATATATAACAAAAACTGGGGATTTCAAAAAGGAGAAATATTTTTAGTAACCATGGCATTTAGAACTCTAAATTACTGATTTATAACGTGTACTCATATTTTGAAATCAGACTTTAACTGAAGGAGGAGTAGAGTTTTGAAGGAATTTTACAAAAATTTCTAATTTTACTAACCATGACAACTTCATTCATCACAATCAGAAAGCGACGCACTAAATACTAGTATATAATGTATTTTGTTGTGGACTACGTGTTTGCCAAGTTATACTGAAATAAGGCCAAAACTGTAAGAGGAGTAGCGTTTTGAAAGAATTTGACAGAAACGTTTAATTTTTGTAACCATGGCAACACTGTTCATCGAAATCAAAAAACTGAATTATGTATCTCAGTAAAGTCAACTTGTTTTCCAAATTATATTAAACGAGACCAAAACTATAGAAGGAGTAACATTTTGAAAAAAAAATGTTTACATGCAGACGGACAGATGACGTACTATCGCATAAGCTCATCTGGTCTCTGATCTGTAAAGTTAAAAAAATTGATGTACATGTACATAATCTAACAAATAGGAAATACGTAATGGAGTTGAAAAGGAAAAAGAAGGAAGAGTTTATATCATTTTTGGATTCAGAGTAGGAAAATCATGCACAGACCTGATATACATATATATTCCTTTGAGCAAAGATGTGTGGCAGGCGCGTAGCTGCCTATACGCAAGTACGCAAGTGCGTACACATCATTTTCCAAAAAAAAAAAAGAAAGAAAGAAAGAGGGATAAAAGAAAAGAAGGAAAAAAAGAAAGATAGAAAATTATTCGGGGAAAAAGAGGCACTACCCGTGTTTCAAATTATTTTGCGTCTTATTCAGGCACGTAGCATCAGGGGGGGCCAGGGAGGCCTGGCCCCCCCCACTTTTCCCCCAACATTACCTTTACTATAGAAAATGTCTATTGAAAAGATGGTTGCCCCCCCCCCCCACTTGTTGCCACAGTATATACATAGCAAGAAAATATAGGAAAAAATTGGAAGTGAAATGAAATTTGCCCGGATTTAAATTTTAAATTTTGGTTTTTTTTTTTTTTTGGTTTTTTTTTTTTTTTTTTTTGCTTGTCAACTTTTTTTAGGTAAGTAAAAAAATTTTTCTCAGGTTGGCCCCCCCACTTTCAAAAACGATGCTACGTGCCTGTTATTGTTTCGATTCAAATTTTGTTCAGCATGTCTGCACATTCAAATTTAGTCCTTTATAAAATCAATTCAAAAAACATCTTTCAACATTATTGAGGAAAAAAATATTGTTGAACCAAAATGTTCAACTGTTAATCCACGTAATCATGATTATCCGGACAAATATTTGATGAAGGAAAGCGATCTAATGGACTTTGATCGAAAGAAAAAGTTACAAAGGTCTTGGACGACGTATATACAAGATTTTTAATTTCCGTAGAGGTAATGAATAAATGTCGTTCAACAATTTAAATTATGGTGAACAAAATAAATAATAATATAGCTTCTATTACTGATGTTACCAATTTAAAGAATTATATTATAATTGAAGCATTCTCGAATCGTTTCAGCGATCAAATATGAAAGTAATCCAAAGACAACAACACCCCCGTTTATATAATTGAAATATTTAAACTCCAATGATAACGATATTGAAATTGCTACTCTGTTTTATCTTGATACACTTGGAAACTTTTTTCCAATACCAATATATGCGTAAATTAATTTGATAAATTATCGTTCTCTACCCGAAGTACATGTATCAATGGAAGCAGTATAACTTAGCTAAATTTTTGCTCGAGAAAAGTGACATCGTGATTTCTTTTGCGAGAAAATGACTGAAAAATTTCGTAAAATCCAGGAGCTTCCGGGGGCTTCGCCCCCTTGGTCCCCACCAGAGATTCGCCCTGGACCCACTGGGGGCCTCAGGGCGGCCCCCAAATCCCCGACCGTTATCTGCGTATCCTTGAGTTCCATGCTGGCTACGCGCCTGTGTGGACAAGGCGTGAGAAGTGCCTATAGTGCGACAAACATGAAGTGAAAATTGAAATCTCAGTTATATCAAAATATACTTTGATATTTCATCAAACATTAAAGTATACTTAAAAATTCCCACAATTCACAAAAATCTCAGAAAGACGTAAGCTATTTGCCTATAAAATAGCATACACACACCGAAGAGGAGAAAAGTGATCATTTTCCTCATACTTTAACAAACTTTTGGGAATGAGTGGGTCTTCATTCGATTTTTTTAAAGTTTATCCTAAAGGTCTGCAAATAGATATGCATTTTTGGCTTACAAAAACATTGAGCAAAGATCCACTATATACCTTAAAAGTACGCTTTTATGCCAACACATTCGCATTTTCCGAGAAATACTGTAAACCAACTTTTATTCGCGACTTTATTTCGCGATTTGCCGGGGATAAACTAGTCCGCGACGATTAATTTTCGCGATCAGGCCTATTTTGGATCTGTTGTTAATAGGCATATAGACTTTAAGGACCGGTTCGTGGTGAGAAATATTCGCGATGACGGAGCTCTCGCGAACTTCGCGAAAAATTCTTGCACGTGAATAAATGTTGGTAAACAGTACTTGAAGTCCGTGAGAGTCAGATCACAATCACAATTTAAATGCCACAATCCATCAGGGTAGTGGTTTTAAATTTGTTAGTTTCAAAAGATAAAAAAGCGTGTTTGTCTCAAAGCAATATGGTACTCCGGATTTTTACTGCTAGAGTTTGAATCTTAAGAATTGCATATAATTATTTAATAAAGAATATTTATATAAGATAAAAAATTTTGTCTCAAACAAGTTAAATTTATTATAATTTCATAAATATCATTGTGAGAACTTTACTTTAAATACTTAATTCGCAAATTGAATATAGTTATTTAAATACCTGAAGCTCTAGGCATTCTGCCTGCCTTGTGCATTCATCTTCTTTAGAACAGAACAATGAATGAATCGAATCGCTATCGGTCAAATTAATCGCTTTGGCAAAGCATTCGACAGTATACATCGTCTTGCTTTATGGAAGAATTCCTAACCAGATCATTTCCACCATTCAGATATTATAAAAGGACTTCCAATCAGTTGTGATCTACGGCTAGAAGTAAATGACAACTTCCCAATCCAAATGGGGTACGACAAGGATGTCTGCTTTCACCATTGCTCTTTAAGCTTAACTGATTATGAAAATCACTACCAACCAGGCTAATAGAGAAAGATCCTGGACATTTCAACAGTCACTTGAAGATCTTGACTTTGCAGATGACATCATTTTATTGTATTACTAGCACAAGAATATCCTATGCAAAACTGATGTCCAAACAACCATAGCAGACAAACTGGACTAAATATAGATGTAACAGACTTAACTAAATGGATGTAAATACAAAAATAAATAAGGGAGTTTACAAACAACAACAGAATACAAGAAGTACACAATTTTATATACCTTGGCATCAAGATTGCAGTCAATAGAGATTCCCCAATGGATGTTGAAAAAAGAATTGTAAGTGTCACCTTTGCCAACCTACAGAACATTTTGAACTCTTCAATTAACCAAAACAAGAAAAAGGATATTCAAAACAAAAGTTATTGGATTCCTCTCCTCTGTTGATCTGAGTTCAGGAAAGTAACAAGCAACACCACTCAAAAACTAAATACCTTTGTTACAACGCACTTTGAAAAATTACGCACTTTGAAAAGTTTTTTCAAAGTGCGTTAAATTTGGGACCAAGCTAACGCACTTTGAAAAAATTAGATTTCTTTTCAAAGTGCGTTAATATCGACCATTTTAACGCACTTTGAAAAAAATGTAAAGCTTGATCAATGTATTAACAAATAATCGGTATAGTAAATAATTGACCCTGGTTGGATAACTTTTTGGTGATTAGGTCACTTCAGGACCTGAGATATTGACGTTTTAAATATTTTAGGTTTTGATAAATATTGTAAAAGGGAAAAATAGAAAGATGATTGTTTAATATCATTATTTCGTTTCTTTTTAAAATTTCTAGTCTGTAATTAGTAGATGTAGAGGGCGGGGGCTAAATGTGAACTACTTAATGAATATCATTTATCTTAAGAAAAAGGGGAAATTTGATTTTCCCAGACTATATATGGAAATTCTTTCAATCTCATACGTTTTACTGTACTTTTAAAATTCTAGTTTTCAAATGTTTGAAGTTAATTTAATTATTGATAGTTTTCAACGTTATACCGGTAATGTAAATACATATCCATTATTTGGGTATAGCATAGGCATCATAACCGGTCAAAAACAAGGAGAAGGGAGCTTAGCCCCCCCCCCCCGGGGGTCCCAACTTATTTTGGAAAGATATACATCATATAGGCATGGAAATGCTGCTTACCCTGTTGTGGGTTTATTACTCCCCTCCCCCGTTTTATTTCTTACCGAAGCATTTGTATTGAAAAAGAAAGAGATAATCTGAGAGATCTTCTACCCGTTTTCTACTCTTCTCGACGGGAGTAAATCAATTCATAGGTTTACTGAAAGATAAATATCAGTGAAATAGAATCTTTCCAATACTAAAATCTAAAATCAGAATTTTTGTTTTTACATATTTTTTTCAAAGTGCGTTAACTGAACCCATGGTAAAATATATTGATGAAAACTCTTAACGCACTTTGAAAAACATTTTCAAAGTGCGTTGAGTATGTCCCAAATTTAACGCACTTTGAAAATTTTTTTTCAAAGTGCGTTGATTTTGTCCCAGTTTTAACGCACTTTGAAAATTTTTTCAAAGTGCGTAATTTTTTCAAAGTGCGTTGCCACATACCTTCCAAATAGGATGTCTTCGTAGAATACTCAAGATGTTTTTCGTTCGTACACTTAAATATCATGGCTTTGTTGTTCTTGAGAAGATTTTTTCAGATTGTATCTATGTTTTCTCATGTAAAACTTTGATTGTCTATATTGGGCTCAACTGTTCCCCAAAGGAGGGGGGTCAGGAAGCTATTCACAACTTTTTTTTTCAGGCTCAGTGGATTTATATACTATTTTCAATAGTTTTTAGTTATTTCCCTTTGAAGGAGTGAGTGTTTGGTGCTTCCTTTGAGCAAACATGATTTCTCGGCCTCCATACTCTGTGCCAAATTTGGTTAAACTTGGCAAAAGTGGCTATGAATAAGAAGATAAAATTGTGAAAAGTTCACGACATCATTGACAATCAGAAATATTCACTTGAATTTTTGGTTCAATAACTTAAAGTAGGTTGTATGATTTTGTATATTCTTTCAATTTTTGGTTTATTTTAGGCATAAATGATGCAAAATTTAAGTTCCTAAAACATATTAAGATATCTTTGACTTATTCTATATATCATATATTTCTTAAACGTTCCGTATATGTAATTCGTAATAAATTCAACTTCGCATAATTATGATAAAATACACCATTTTTTCCTGCATATGTTTATGTCTTCAAGATAATTTGATAGGCAAGAGTTGTAAGCGATTCAGTCTATCATAAGTTGAATGTCAACTGAGATACTAGTATTATTTCTTAAACTTGTTACGTCTTTTTTCACAATCTGAAAGTTCATGTGTTTTTTACCTTTGTCCATTTACATGGCAATTATGACTCTTTGGTAGAGGATGTTTACTACTCCATTGAACCTGATCTCACAAAGGACAAAAATTGAACTGGTTCATTAAAAAATCTTTTTATGAATAACTTGGCCAGAAAAGCTAATTCTGATGCGGAAGCTTCCTGATTTAGTGTAGTTTAAAATTGCTTAAACAATGACATCTAGGGATAAGGCGGGACCACTTTATTACAAAGATTAAAAGAGGAAAAGTATTTTTAAATACTCTACAGTACAACTAGCCCAAAAAAAAAGCTGAAACAGATGTGAAAGCATCCAGATGAAGCGTAGATTCTAAATTGTTTAAATCATGGCCCCTGTGGGTAGAGTGAGGCCATTACAGGAAATTACATTGAAATATATAGGAAAAAATCTTTTATAATCTTTTATAATCCTCTTAAGAACCATTGGACAAGAAAAGTTGAAACTTGTTTGGAAGCTTCATGGGATAGTATAGATTTTAAATTCTAGGATGGAACACCAATAAAAAATCAAAGTTTTACACTAAAATGTACAGAAAAAATATTTTAAAATCTTCTCAGGAACCATTTAGGCCAGGAAAGGTGAAACCAATTTAAAACTTTGAAGAAATTGATTGAACCTAGGGATAGGGTGTGGCTACATGCGGGGAAAATCTTGTACAGTAAAGGGGGGACAGTGACTAAGGTGAAAATTTTTGGCCCATGGGCCTCTTGCTTTGATAATCCCTTACATATACATGTTTAGGATGGTTAAATAAGGTGCATTGGAATATAATTTTTAGATAACATCATCGCTATCATTTTCAATGAAAAATGAAGAAATTTAGGTTTGTATTTCTTCCTTTTTCAGAAAAAAGGAAATGTATCAGTATTGCCAACATTCTCTCAGAAAATAAAATGTTTAATATTCTTCATAATTCTGTAAATTACTGTAATAGTTGTTAAGTACAGGAAAATTAAGTTTTTCAAAAAATGGCTGCATTTCATTTCCGGAATTTTAGGTAATTATCAACTTTTCATTTCCGACATTTTTTAGTTTTCATTTCCGACATTTTTTTGTTTTCATTTCCGACATTTTTCAAATACCGGTACATATGTAGTATCTATAGATTTGATAACTTTACTTATGAAAAATTTAAAGGAATAAATCATAAATAAATCATTTAATTCTAATTTTGTAAATTAATCTATCGGTGACTTGGACATAAGTATGGTGCTGTCACTGACATTTAATTTAGTGCACATTAAATGTGGTGAAAATTATTTATACTCATTGAACTCTTTTACCTAGACTTGGTGCTACATGTATGTATATATTATGTATAGATGATTTTATTATTATTATTGATATTTTGGTATAAATACTTTCAAAATTCCATTTTCTTTTACTTAGAAAACATTGAATTGTCGCACAGGTAAATTCCGGAAATGAAAAAGAAATTATGTCGGAAATGAAAACAAAAAATGTCGGAAATGAAATAAAAAAATGTCGGAAATGCTATGCATATTTCCGGAAATGAAATGCAGCGCAAAAAATTACATAGTAAATCAATTATGCCATTATGATGATCATCATAAATATCATTGTCATTTAGCATCAAAAAGACAGCTTAAACTTATTTACCTTACTAGATTTTTTACCTTTCAATAAGAACAATACTTATCCTATTTGACTATTATTTCTCGGATTTCAAAAGTGATACCCCTACTAAATTTAAGTTACAATAAGGATCAACAGTGATACCTTTAAATCAATCTGAATACTAGTATACTGTCTAATCAATAAAAAGTTCTGACACCCAAATCCATGTGCCATTTTATTTCAAAAAGATACATTTCTCCATCAGGACAGAAAAGCCAGGGTTTTTTTTTTTATTTTGATCATTTTTAATATAATAACAAAAATAAATCTAACACAGGTAAAAAATATATTAAACATACCCAATATTCAAAGAATTTGAGCACCAAAAAAATTGCAGAAAATACACTGAAAAAATTTATTTACAACATAAAAAAGACATGTACATGTCAGTATTTGTAAGCATGTGATTGGACAAAACCAAACCAGAAGAAGTAGTCCATGATAGACTGACGCTCACCGGAATCCATGAAATCAAAGGGCCTGGTGTAAGATATGGAGGCTTTATTTGGCTTTGGTATAAATCCCTCCTCCCTAAGGCTGTAGTAATCCTCCCGTTCTATATATAGGTACGTGAAAATAATCTGAAATTTAAAAAATTACACATCTGAGCTACAATATACAGCTATTGAAATACTGTATGCATACTTAAAATAGTGGGCTTCATATTTTGGCCTGGACAAAGATGAATTCATGAATACAGCTAATACATATGTACATGATCATTCATAAATGCAATAAATGGCCCATTTGTGTGTAGTGCTAATTCATGAATAGGCCAACAACTCAACACCATGTGATTGCGCTAAATTTTAAATCAGCTAAATTATGTACACATATAGTATCTTAAACATTGGACCCCTTTATTTGCCCCTGCCATAGAAATCTTTAGTTTCTAAAGCTGTGCCACATTTGACAGGCAAAAGAGAGATAACTTTTGCCACAAAATATTGTCTGTTGGTCCACCTGTTAAAATAATTTGATTGCCGGATTTTCACAGCTAAAAATGGCCTGGCTCAAAACTTTTGTTAAATAGTTACCAGGAGACAATCATTTTCATTTTGGAATTCTCTCTCTCTCTCTCTCGTCAACAACTTTTTTTAAATTTTATTTTTACATACATGAACTTTGAAAATTCAATATTGATGTTGGAATTTTATATTTTTGTTGGGAGATTCCTACCTGATTACCAATGCAATTTTTTTAAAGTATGAAAAGAGGGCAAACTGACATTATTTTGAAGATGGTCTTGTATTCATTTTTTACCTTCCCAAGGAATTACGTGTGCAATATGGATAATCAAGTAAAACTACTAAATCTATTACAAGAAATCTTTTGACAATTTCTTCTTGAGAAGGAATAAATTTAAATAAAATATGACCAAATTCTGAAACAAGGGACAACAGAAAATAAAAATGAACAGAGTACCTTTCTGTCCCTAGACACGCATTAGCTAAATATAAAAAGAACTTACTTTTGTCCCAATACACACAAGTCCCACTACATAAGGAAAGAAGAAGGAATCCCTTGCTTCAATGATCAGTTGAATTCCATGCCGACCAAGAACGTTCTTTCCAATATGTTTAAAAGTAAAAGTCTCTTCATAACACTCTCTTGTAAACGCATTGCCTGGATTTATCTGAAAAAAAAGTAAAATAAAAAAGGACATTCTTATAATGATATCAATGACAAAATAGAGAGTTTGAGACCTCATTCAAAGAAAAGGTAGTCTCTAATTGTTTTGTGACCATAAATATCTGAGAGCAAAGTTGCTGGCAAATCTTGCTGATAGTTCTTGCACATATAAAAGCTTATTTAAAGCATCCATTTTACGGAATAATTATTTATGGCTTACCTCTGTCACTGTAAAGAGATGCAGTGTCTCATTTGCCATTGTCAAATAACGAATATCTGGTTTCCCATGTACAACTGAATCCTTAATTCCTATGGCATCACAAACACTATTGCTGATTCTGTGCAAATAAAGAAAGAGAAATCAGTTAAAGTAATCTTTTTCTTCTTTAATTGCATTCCATTTATAAGCAGATTGCATATACTATTGCAAATCCATTGAAACAAAAAGTTTTTTGTTGATTAGGTTACAGTTTTGCAAAGAAATGTATCCATACAGCAGCATGCAACCTTAATGTTTGGTATGCCTGAAAATGTTTATGGCATCTTAAATTAGAAATCCCATGCCTGAGCAATTTGCCAGTATATAGACACTGGAAAAAACGTATTTGCAATATGATCATATTTTTGCAAACAAATCACAAAATACCAGAATATTGATATTATTGTGCAGGTCAAGGTCAAAATGATTGATCATTGGTAAATTTCTTTTCAAGCATTATTAACTTGTCATTTTCCTGTGCTTTTTAAAAGTGGATTAAATAAGAATACTTTGTAAATTTTTGAGATATCAAAGTTCAACTGTAGTAATAGTTAAGTAATAAGAGTTTACAAAGGTATCCTTAGGCTAGAAAGAAAATGATTTTATATTAATACCTTATAATTATAAGTGCAACTGGAAATTTTAGCAAGATGCAAATGGGATTTGTCCTTGAAAATTGGTATGTTATTTTAAGCAAAAAGTAATTTTAGCGATTTTAAATCGCTCACTAAATAAGCATTTACATGTACATATAAAATGCAATATCAATTTTTAGCAATATTCAATTTAAACAATCTCAGCACCCTCTTTAATAATGCCAAAATTAAATCCTCACAAAAAATTTTGCTAATACAGTACAGTAACTTACTCTGGGTGAAGGAAAAAAACTTTGGAAAAGGCCGTGAAAATGTCTGTGTATCTCCCTCTTCTCCGTGATTCGTTCCATCTAGCAAGAAGGGTTAACAGGTACCTCCAGAAATTCAGAAGGTTAAATCTCCATATGAAGTATAGTCTCATACTGTTAAAAAAATGTAAAAATATACAGTTAATAAATTAAAAACTAAGCAGGTTTAAATTATAACAGTACACAAGGGCACCACATTAAGTGGAGCATCGCCTTGCAAAAAGTATATCTATAAATCAAGACAGTATTCTACATCAATCCCTTTGCATTATGCTGCTTCCATTTTGCACAAAGGACAAACTAAAAAACACACGAACAAGCATGTTACTATACCCCCCCACCCCAACTCCATTGCAAGGGGATAATTAGGAGCTTGCTAGATGTAGTTTTGACTGACAGGAGTATACTGTAAACCAACTTTTATAAGCGACAACTTCATTACGCAATTTATGAAGGGTAAACTAGTTCACGAAAATTAGTTATAGCAATCAAGTCTTTTTTTAATTTGTCGTTAATAGACATAGAGACATTTATGACCGATTAGCCATGAGAAACATTCAAGACGAAAAGGCTCAAGCGTAACCTCACAAAAAATTTTCGCATTCGAATAAAATTTGGTTTACAGTATCAACTGATACTACATTAAAAAATGACACCCCAATAATGCTTAAGTTTATCACATATCCGAATTTGTTAAATTGAAATCAAAATACACAAAAATATTATTTCATAAATAAAGAAGTTGTTTGTAAAGACCATATTAAAGCGCCTAATGTACTTGTTCTTAATATTTCATATATGATAAAATGCTTACTTTGGCTCATCATCCTGTTTAACCCTTTCATCCATTTCTTGATCTTTTTCGAATTCTTCCACATGTTCAGTGATCTTTTCCTTTGTTTCCATCGCATCCTTTACGTCACCCCTTTTATCCTTTTCAAGATTGTAGGAAAATGACCATTTTTCTGAAGTTAATTGTTTCAAGATGTGGCAGATTTTAGGCATTTTGCCTAGTGTGTTTAGGGAGACTAAAGTTTTCAGATTTGACATGAAAGTTTCCAGATCTGTAGAATTTTCTTTATATTTAACTCCTAATTGTGAAAGGTTATCTAATGTCCAGTCAGCTGCCTGTTTTGGAAATCTCTCATTCTTTTTAAATCCTGACAACGATTGACATCCAATGAAAAATAAATCAGAATCAGATTCATCAGAATCGTACACGTTACTTTCACTTTCAGCCATATCTTTCACTTTTTAGGTAGCGTAGCGTTTCGACACTACGACATTTCGCACCTTCTTGTTTTAGTGTACATGTACATTGGGGAAGATTCTCAGCTTCATATCAACCTCATATCACAACAAAATTAATATAGGTAGTATTTATAAAATGTAATTATAAGTAAAATAATGTTAAATTAAATAATCGCTCAAGAACAACAACAACCAAAAAAAAAAAAAAAGAACACCACTAGACTCTTAATAATGTATAGTATTGTATTTTTTGCGGAGATATTATTTCGAGGTTTTCACGATTTAATTCTTCCTATTGTACACATGATTAATATAAGTGTAATAAATATAATTTCTGAAAAAAAAATGTCTAACAAGAACTGGGGTTGAAGTTGAATATCGGAGGGGGGGGGGGGGGTCCTGTCCACAAGTAGTACTTTGTCTGGAACAAAGCGTGCGTGTGCACTGTGGAGGGGATGCATGCACCCCGTGTTACGTGCTTGCAACACTGGAATTAACAGGACTTAAATCTTTTTGTATTGTAGATTGTGATATTTAAAAAAAAAAAAACAAGAGGCACATTCGCCACATTGCTCACCTGAGCACTGAAGCTAAGAAAAAAGCAGAAATCAGTTCAGTACGAATTGAAAGTTTAAATCCAACCTACATATACCCTTAAAGGAGAGGGGGTTATGATATATTTGAACAAACTTAAATACTTGAATTTACAATAGCAAGGATGCTTGCATATTTCTTTGACTAACTGTTGCTTTTTTACCCTGTAAGTTTGAACTTCCATTTCGATCACGGTCCCACCCTATAATAAACCCCCATCCACCCTCAACCGCCTCCCCAGGTCATGATTTGAACAAATCTGAATCTACACTATATGAGGATATTTCCATATAAATGTGACCAATCATTGCTTAGTTGTTCTTGAGATGTTATATACACTACAGATCTGTAGCGTTATGGTTTTTAATATATTCGATCAATGCATACTATCTCTGCAAGATATATTATTGTTTTCAGCGGCAGCTCACACAAATTGGTCCGACCAAAATAGTTCCATCATGATTAAGTAGATACAACATTATTGTTCATGATAAGAGTGAAGTTGTGTATTTCATACGTTAAAATCAAAAATAACGTCAGAAATCAAAAATAACGTCAAAATATTATTAGAAAATCACTTTCCCCCCGAAATGCAAATAAAAAATATCAATATTCCTACGCTCGCTCCCTCCTCAGCCTTTTTTTTTTTTTTACATGTTTGATAATAGAGAATATTTAGGTCATTCTTCGATTCATATTTTTTCACCGATGAATTGATAATACTATATCAACAATTGTATTAAGTACATGTTTATAGTCTGTTAATTATCATACAATTTCCTTTTAAGAAAAAATAAATCATTCTGTGTGTGTATATTATTAAATGACGGAATTTTCAATCCCTGGCTGGATTCTGCTCACGTGTGTACACTTTGTAAACTGTAGGGGATAAAATGTGTGGCAAAACGAGAACTGGGTCGGACATTCGGGTTCGTGTTGGAGTTCAGCATAGGCTTACCATTTTATATAGAACTTGAATAATGTAAGTAATATCTGCGACGAATACATTAGCATATGTATTTCAGTAATTTTCAAAACAAAAAAGGTTTTCAGTTTAGAATTTTCCGATCCGGTCTTGATTTTCCTAACACGGCCATTTTAAACACAAGTTGTTGCAGATGCAAATGTTAGAACAAACTATATATAGTTCAACAGGGATTGTACAATTTTTATTAATCAGAATTCGTATTCATATGATCTAATTAAGAAAAGAAAAGTTTTGTCTGCCATCGTAACTTCTCGGCAAAACAAAACGTGTTCCTCCGAGCTCGCTGGATGCGTTTAACAGCTCCATCGCACGTGTGTAGATCAAGGCTAATGTTGGTCTTGCGGACACAGGTTCATGTAGGCCTATGTGTACCGTTTGTTAGGAGACTGGGTGACCTCACCATGCTCACGAAATTTACACCAGTTCCATAACTAGGCCCTAGACATTGCAGTTTTTTTATTAACGTCATTATAAACACTGATAAGCATATTAAATCTAAAAGTCGAATATCTTTGGATATGGGGTAACCCATATCTATTCTTGTATATATTTGTCTTTAACCATAACGCTATGGATCCCGTAATGCAAAAAAGTGCAATTTACGTCGCAATATTTTTTGCGCACTTTTGGGGAGAATTTCTCCACTTTCTAGCACTGGTCAATCGACTACCTTTCACTCCCTAATTCTAGACAAATTATTTAACTGATCTGTATATTTTGTCTATATACCAACCCTTTATGGTCGTCTCTACAAGTGATAAACTCGCTTGATAAAATTATATGTTAGATTGCTGAAAATTCACTTCAGGCGAGTTTATTGCGAGATATGGTTGGGAGGTGGATAAAATATACATATTGGCTACAGAATGTGTCTAGAATTAGGGAGTGAAAGGTAGTTGATTGACCAATGCTAGAAAGTGGAGAAATTCTGCCCAAAAGTGCGCAAAAAATATTGCGCCGTAAATTACACCTTTTTAGCTCACCTGAGCCGAAGGCTCAAGTGAGCTTTTCTGATCACATTTTGTCCGGCGTCCGTCTGTCTGTAAACTTTTCACATTTTCGACTTCTTCTCAAGAACCGCTGAGCCAATTTCAACCAAACTTGCAACAAAGCATCCTTGGGTGGAGGGGATTCAAGTTTGTTCAAATGAAGGGCCACGCCCTCATTCAAGGGGAGACAATTGGAAATTAATTAAAATTTGGTGGTATGTTTTAAAAATCTTCTTCTCAAGAACCACTGTACCAGGAAAGATGAAACTTATGGGGAAACATTCTCAGGTAGTGTAGATTCAATTTTGTTCAAATCATGACCCCCGGGGGTAGGGCGGGGCCACAATGGCCGACCAAAGTTTTACATAGAAATATATAGGAAAATTCTTTAAAAATCTTCTTCTCAAGAATAGCAAAGCCAGAATTGATCATATTTATATGGAAGCATCCTCAGGTAGTGTTGATTCAAGTTTGTTCAAATTATGACCCCCGGGGGTAGGGCGGGGTCACAATGGCCGACCAAAGTTTTACATAGAAAAATATAGAAAAATTCTATAAAAAATCATCTCAAGAATAGCAAAGCCAGAATTGATCATATTTATATGGAAGCATCCTCAGGTAGTGTAGATTCAAGTTTGTTCAAATTATGACCCCCGGGGGTAGGGCGGGGCCACAATGGCCGACCAAAGTTTTACATAGAAATATATAGGAAAATTCTTTAAAAATCTTCTTCTCAAGAATAGCAGAGCCAGAATTGATCATATTTATATGGAAGCATCCTCAGGTAGTGTTGATTCAAGTTTGTTCAAATCATGACCCCCGGGGGTAGGGCGGGGCCACAATGGCCGACCAAAGTTTTACATAGAAATATATAGGAAAATTCTTTAAAAATCTTCTTCTCAAGAATAGCAAGGCCAGAATTGATCATATTTATATGGAAGCATCCTCAGGTAGTGTTGATTCAAATTTGTTCAAATCATGACCCCCGGGGGTAGGGCGGGGCCACAATGGCCGACCAAAGTTTTACATAGAAATATATAGGAAAATTCTTTAAAAATCTTCTTCTCAAGAATAGCAAAGCCAGAATTGATCATATTTATATGGAAGCATCCTCAGGTAGTGTTGATTCAAGTTTGTTCAAATCATGACCCCCGGGGGTAGGGCGAGGCCACAATGGCTGACCAAAGTTTTACATAGAAATATATAGGAAAATTCTTTAAAAATCTTCTTCTCAAGAATAGCAAAGCCAGAATTGATCATATTTATATGGAAGCATCCTCAGGTAGTGTTGATTCAAGTTTGTTCAAATCATGATCCCCAGGGGTAGGGCGGGGCCACAATGGCGGACCAAAGTTTTACATAGAAATATATAGGAAAAAGCAAAGCCAGAATTGATCATATTTATATGGACGCATTCTCAGGTAGTGTAAATTCAAGTTTGTCAAATCATGACCCCGGGGGTAGGTCGGGGCCACAATGGCCGACCAAAGTTTTACATAGACATTTATAGGAAAATTCTTTAAAAATCATCTTCTCAAGAATAGCAAAGCCATGATTGGTCATGGGACTACTTTTGGATTTAAACTTTTCAATAGTAAACCAATTTCTACTTTTTCCTAGCCATAGTGCTCAGGTGAGCGATGTGGCCCACGGGCCTCTTGTTTGCATTACCACGGAATTTGTAGCGTTACATATGGTTAAAGACAAATATATAGAACCATAAAGCTACAGATCTGCAGCTAGTTCTTGAGGAGAATTAAGATTTTTAAAGCATGTGCCACCAAATTTTCACTATTTCTGAATTATCACCCCTTGAATAAGGGCATAGCCCTTTATTTGAACAAACGTGAATCCTACATCCAAGGACGCTTTGTGGCAAGTTTGATTAAAATTGGCCAGGTGTTTCTGGAGAAATGAAATTTATACAGATGGATGGATTAAAGGGGGTACAAATGTGATCAGAAAAGCTTATTTGAGCTTTTAGCTCAGATGAGCTAAAACGCTTTGATATTTTCCTGTTTATGCCCCCGTAATAATAGTTAGGTCAAACTTGAAGGTCAAGGGGTAAAAAATTATAGTGTTTCAGAGGCATATCGTTTTTCGTCTGTCCTTCTGTCTGTTTGTATGTTTAGAGGTTTTGTCCACAAGTTTTAGCATGGACTTTCTTAATTATTTCACATGTGTATTCCCTGTGACAGACTTTAGGTGACCAGGTGACATTTTTTACGTACCTCTTCATCTTATCATTTGAAATTGACTTTCTTTGGAAAAGGATTTAACCTTAGCCATAGCTTTTGAACGGTGCTGTTTTAAAAGACTTACATTTAACACTTGTATTCCTTGTTCCTTGATATATTAAAATCTTTCTTTTGGCACTAATATTCTTGACCTTGGATGAACACATACCTGTCTGAAAAAAAAATTGAATCTAGTTATATTTTGTGAATGGTTAGTGCTAGGGCAAAAGTTAGAGTTTCTCAAATGCAAGTCAAACTCTAAGGTCAAGGGGGAAAATACTTTACCCAAAGAAAGAACTTTTCTCCATGAATATACCTGTAGAATATTTATGAATACCCAAACACTCAATCGCTCAAATGATATGTTCAAGATTAAATCTTTAAAACTAGGTAAAACAACAAGTTCAAGCCAGGGGAAGATCTTGTCAGAAGATATGAACATGAGAAATAATTATATAAAAGCTCTACAACGTATATCACCAATGGCCAATGTTACATGTAAAGACTGGTAAATTTTGGCGAAAGTGGGTCAAATTTCAAGAATTGTTAGTATTTCAATGAAGTTCTAAGGACGAGGAATATACAAATGAATACAAAAGCCCTATTACATGTAGTAACTGTTAAAATAATGACCAAGGTTAAGGGTTTTTTTTTTTAATTTTAAAAAAAGGTAAAAAAAAAAAATAACAATCTAACGCCAACGTCAAGATTTTAAATTTACTGGTAACCAAAAAAATATATAGTCATAAGAAATACATGCACATATGAATTTAAGAAAGCCATAGCTCCAATAAATTTTATTTTAATTTTTTTAAGAACAAACAGAGAGACACACGGGCGGACAGGGAATTTAAATTTATTTATATATAATTTTCAATTGAATACATACTTCAACAAATAGACCGACAGTCCCACGTGGGCGGACAGGGGAGAAGATATATACTAGTACCCCGAATCTTCAGGGGAACATTATAATATATTTTTGTATAATTTTCAATTTAATTATCTATAGATATATACTTTTTTAAAAGTGTAAAATAGTTAGTATAAATAACGATATCAGAATCAGATGAAACAATTTTGGATTTT
Organism: Saccostrea cuccullata; assembly: GCF_032062105.1. Classification (NCBI taxonomy): domain Eukaryota; kingdom Metazoa; phylum Mollusca; class Bivalvia; order Ostreida; family Ostreidae; genus Saccostrea; species Saccostrea cuccullata. Next base: position 145,688 of record NW_026924659.1, on the reverse strand, counting down.
TTATTTGTTTTTGTTTGTGTTGTTTGATACTTATAATAAGTACATTTTGTACTTCAACTACAAGATGAAGTAGCTTTCCTTTCTATAAAATGGATATAACCTCGATCATTGTTTCCCAGATGGTCTGAGTTTAAATTAATTAAATTTAATATTTTGATCATTTAATTTATCCAGAGACGTAAATAAATGTCTCTGTTTTACCATATAATTTTTCAAATTTTATTATTTTATAAATCTAAAAAATATGTTGATATCCAAAGAATAAATGAATGATTGAGTAAATAAATGAAGTATTTGTTTAATTTGATTAATTAATTATATCTCATAATTTTGCGGAATCAACGAAAAATATTCTTCTGACTTTGGACAATTATGGTTATTTACTAGTTATATGAGTAGTAATTTTGATGTGAAGGCCTAAATGTGTCAGTATCGCTGCCCTCGGTGATTTGACACTTTGATTGTGATTTAAAACGACTCGCTCAACCACTTAACACCCCTGTGGGCCTCACTTTCTAATGAATGCAATTAGAGTGACTTCCCTTTGAGCTGTTTATGACTGCGGCGGGAAAAACAATCACTCCCATTGGCGGAAAAAAGTCACGTGATCTACATTGGTTAGCGTCTTACCGGCCGCACTGCTCTTTATTTCCTTCACAAAGAATTGTACAGCGTTCATAATACTACACTATGGGTAAGTTTCCTTCTATACGCTATGTAGTAGTATGATAGAATGTATAAAGGGCTATATAGTAATAGTAACGAAGTCAAATGAAACTGTTTGAAATGGTTGTTTTGGGTTTGATATTGATCGGAAATGAAGAAAAATGTCTAGAATTCCTTTGTTTGGGGTAAGAATGGTAAATAAGGCGGGCTTGGAGATTTTTTTTCGTAGTTTCATAATGATTGTATATGCACTTGTAAACCTTATATTGCATTAGCAAGTTTTGCGCAAAATTAATTAAAATTTTGTTTTATATTATTTTTGTATGTTTGAAATAAGTAAATTTAGATTGAAAACATGTTGTTTGTGTGACCTATTTACCTAGATTTGACAACAAAGGATATATTTGAAATTTTTAGAACATTTTTTTTCAGCAATTTGATTAAGTTAAGAAAAGTAAATGCGTTGCATCAGCATGCAAATTATGAACCAGAAATTTTAACTGTGAATTAGTTATCTATGTACAATAAAAATTAAATTAAAATTGAAGCAGAATTGAACAGCAGGGAAATATTTTTTTTCTTCAAAAATTAGCTTGATGTTATGAGCATGGAAATAAAAAAATCCAAGGAATTACATTATGAAAAGAATGTTGCTATGAAATAAATGAGGAATATAAAATGATTTAGTTGCTTGATGATGTTGATGGTACAGAAACAAGACTTGAAGGAAAATGTTTGATAGATAAATGTTAACATGGTTAACAAATAATATTTTTTCAAAAGAATTAACATTTTATTGAAATTATCAAGACTCTATAACATAATGTTTCTGAAATTATCTAATATCTCGGGCAAATTAATTTTGTCAATTCTCCAGTGACTTGGAAGAATTTGTTTCATGATTAACAAACAAGTTGGTCTATTGTAGGTCGTCCAAAGGCAGAAGGGGGTAGGAAGAGGAAAGCTAAGGACCCAAATAAGCCAAAGAGGTCCACATCAGCCTACTTCTATTTCTTGGGCAAAATGAGGGAAGATGCAAAAAGCTCTGGAAAACCCATAACAAAGGTAGAATTGAATACAGAATTAAAAAAAAAAAATCACCTGTTGTTTCAAGGCATGTTAAATGAAAACCACGTGGATATGAGATTTTTGCTGTATTGTTTCCATGTCTTGAAATCAAAATGTTCTTTGTAGTAGTGGGACGATCCACCGGTGCACCAATGCATCACAGTATTCATTTTGACGATCTATAGATCGATTCATCTAATTTAGTATCACGATACCTGATTACATTTTTTCTTTTATTTCCAAAAATGTCTGGGCTTTAGAATTCGAAATTTTTAGTCCTTTACTCTGTATCATCAAGACATTTAAGCAAACAGAAATAAAGTACAAATGTCTTTGTGATACAGAATTCGAAATATAAGCGTGAAAATGGTGTCAGACACGCCAGATTATGTTGAATAAACAAAACCCAATGGCAGTAAGTCACAGTTCATTTGTTGAATTAGTTTATTTTCATACACTGTTATATTCCAAATTAAATGTTCCAGAAAAAAAATGTCTAGTTTTATTTGGTTTTAAATGTATCCTGATATGTATCGCATCGCACCTAAGGTATCGTGATTTGTATCGGATCGGCTAAGTTCAGTTTCGTCCCAGCCCTAGTTCTTCTCAAATTCAGTCTCACATCCTTAAAATGAATTATGCTTTTGCTTTTCATTCTTAGGAGCAAAGCCTCAGTAGAAAAGCCATGCCATTTAGTGCAATGGCCAAGCAGCAGATTTTTTGGAAGAATTAAATTGTGTACTATTTCATATGTCATTACACTCTCTTTCAGATTGCAGAATTCACCAAAGAATGTTCAGCAAAATGGGCAAAAATGACAGAAAAAGACAAAGAGCCATTCAGCAAAAAGGCAGCCGCTGACAAGAAGAGATATGATGCAGAGATGGCAGCTTATAAAGGCAAGGACCCCAGCGAGGCAGGCAAACCAAAGAGACCTCAGTCCGCCTACTTTTGCTTCCTAGCCGACTTCAGGGAAAAAATGAAAGGGAAGAACATCGACCATAAGGAGATCATCAAAATGGGTAAGATTTCAAATTTATAAAGACTTCCAGTTGTGTGTTAATCACAGGGGAAAATTAAAAACATACCCCTCCCACCAATCCACCCCCCAAAAGATGAAAGAGGGGGGGGGGGTAGAGAAAGGTCTTGCTCTTTAGTTAGGATCCGTGTTGCATGACATCTCGGAAAATTTAGGTGTTTGGATTTAGTTTATCCATAATTGTAAACTGTAACCTAGGAATGTAATAAAGGCTAGGATTTTGTAGCAATTGTACGTAAACCAAAACTGAAATCGGTGGAACAATTATTCCTATATTTTAAGATTAACAGTTTGTGATCATTTGAAAATCCTCTCTTCTGAATTATTTCCTTGAAAATAAAAGATGTAAAGATAATGGATTGTGAAATGGCCAGAGGTTTTCATATAAAATCTTTTTGTTTTTCAGCTGGTGAGGCCTGGAGGAACCTTGATGACAATGAGAAGAAACCCTTTGAGAAGTTGGCCCAGAAAGAACAAGAGAAATATGAACAAGCCCTGGCTGACTGGAGGAGGGTAGGTTGGGGAGGCAGTGCAGTGTCTCCATATTAAAACTCTTCATTACATATATTTAGGGACATTACAAATGGTGCTTCTAGTCTTTGTTCAAATTCATGTGTTGTTTTCATTTGGGACAATATTTATCTAAATTGATTGTTGTCTCCGACAAATATTGATATCTCATATACTATTTTATATTTGTTGAACTAAATGAAACAACTTGTTCACATACTCATAGGGTTTTAGATAAGGTACTTCCAATGGTATCTTTGTGACACAGATATAGCAAAGTTAATTTTGATCCCCAGCTATAGTAATTTTACAAATTCATTATACAGATACAATGAATTATGGATATAATGTAGTAATTTCAGAGCTCTCGGCGACTTGGTTTTAACCAAGTTTTATGTACAAAAAATTCTAAGCAGATTTCAAAGATTTTTTGTGTGTGTTGAAGTCTAACTTTTAGTATCCTCGTTGTAGGGTGGTGGAGGAGCATCCCCAGCCAAGAAGTCCAAACAGGAAGAGAACGGCGATGATGATGACGAGGAGGACGAAGAAGATGAAGACGATGATGAGGACGATGATGAATGAAGAGCCGTGGAACGTAGTGTGAAATTCCTACCCAATTAATGCCAGTCCATACCGTCACAAAGATCTGCATCACTATTTTATTGACCCAGCACTACCGTGGAAAAGAGATCTCGTCTAGCCACTGCTGAATAACTGTGTTCTAGTAGATATGGTGAAAAAAAATAGATTTTTATTTAAATGTAAAGAAAAAAGATTGATAGTTGGATGAAATATTAATACATGGTTGTTTGAGGAACTGAATGAAGTTATGTCCCTTGACCAGTGCTAAATTATGCATTAAAGCTTTATCTAGGATATTTGATATTATTATACATTTGAGGTACGACAAAGTCTTTTGAACAAAACTTTTTTTGGGTGAAATAACTTGAGTTTTAGTAATGAAGAAAGGTTGGTGCAATCTGGTTGTAAATATTTCATATTTTTATCATTATAGACCATTCATTTTATCATATTTAATCTCATCTGTATTTTTTTGTCCCATGTATGTAAAGCATTGTATTAAAAGTGACTCTACAAATTTATAAGTTATTCTGCGTATTGACAGATATGCATTGCACAGATACTCCATCCTAACCCTGCCTGACGCGGGGATTTATATTTTTTTGTCTTCTGGATTTTTTCCACTCAGGGACTATGATGTTGACAGGCATTTCAATTTTTGATCATTTGCACCATTTTCAGCATTTTTCTCAAGAAATATTATATGTTTATTGTTGAAAAGAGAAGAAATTTCCAAGCAATAATTTTCAAGTAACCTTTTATAAATATCAAATTATGTCAGTGCTGATTCATGTAATTGTTTCATCATTTTTCGTCATTTTTCATGTAGAAAACATATCATGATATCATGTGTTGGAAATTTGTGAAAGTTTGTATCTTTTTAGTGAGAATTTTTAAGAACTGAATAAAATCAAACATTTTTTTTTCTGCCATTTTATGTTTAGAAAAGTTTAGTTTTTACAACTTCGAATTAATATTGTTTGCAAGTTGTATGTAATAAAAATGTGTGCTTTACTTTGAAGGCTTTTGATTTAAAAGTTTTATAGAGACTACCCCTGTGTCTAAAAATTGAGAGCAGTGGAAAATTTTCAGATAAGGTTTGATGGTCGTTTTATGAAAGTCATCAAGCTTGTACTACTGGATTGTCTCAAACATTGAAATTTAGATTGTGCTTCTATACAGTTATCACATAGACAATGGAAAACAATATTCCAGAACCAATTATTTTGCCCATTTGAAGAAGGGAGGGCAAATTGCTTTGCTGCTGTCGGTCTGTCTGTCCATTGGTCCACAAACAGTTTTTGTTCATATTTGCAGAGGTTGCACATACTGAAATAAAGTTTGGTGTATAGATTTATCATTAGGATATCTAGGTCAAGCACTGATTTGGGTATGAATGAATAGTTTTGGACAGAGTGATGATGGACTAAGAAAAATTCCAATTTATTATTTGCTGCAGAGGTTGCACTGAAATGAAATTAAATTTACAGATTTATCATGAGAATGTACATAGGCATATTCTATTTTGAGTACGATCGAGCAATTTTGGACAGTTGTGCTCCTTGGACTTAAAAAATTCCAAGTATTTGCAGTTTCCGTTCATTTTATACTCACTGCTTGAAAAGTGGGAGGGTATATAGTAATATACTGTACATCCATCTCTGTCTGTTACACTTATATATACCGCGGAATAAATTTTATGAGACCTCAAAAAATCTTTGTTACATAGTGTCATTGTGCATCCTGTTTTATTTTTTGGAAGGATACGTTTTTGGTTTCCCATAATAAAACAGGAGACATTCAATGCCATTCTTTCTATAATTTTGAAGGGCACCCATCTCTTAACCGCAACATTTGAAAATTTTCAGCTTTGTTTTATTAGCTCACCTGAGCCGAAGGCTCAAGTGAGCTTTTCTGATCACATTTTGTCCGTCGTCTGTCCGTCTGTCTGTCTGTCTGTCTGTCCGTCTGTAAACTTTTCACATTTTCGACTTCTTCTCAAGAACCACTGAGCCAATTTTGACCAAACTTGGTACAAAGCATCCTTGGGTGAAGAGGAATTTAAATTGTTAAAATGAAGGGACATATCCCCTCGCAAGGGGAGATAATCAAGAAAAGACAAAAATAGGGTGGGGTCATTAAAAAATCTTCTTCTCAAGAACCACTGGGCCAGAAAAGCTGAAACTTATGTGAAAGCATCCTAGGGTAGTGTAGATATTAAATTGTTCAAATCATGACCCCCGGGGGAAGGGCGGGGCCACAATGGGGAATCAAAGTTTTACATAGAAATATATAGGAAAAATCTTGGAAAATCTTCTTCTCAAGAACTACTGGGCCAGGAAAGCTAAAACTTTTGTGGAAGCATCCTGGGGTAGTGTAGATATTGAATTGTTCAAATCATGACCCCCGGGGGAAGGGCGGGGCCACAATGGGGAATCAAAGTTTTACATAGAAATATATAGGAAAAATCTTGGAAAATCTTCTTCTCAAGAACTACTGGGCCAGAAAAGCTGAAACTTATGTGAAAGCATCCTAGGGTAGTGTAGATATTAAATTGTTCAAATCGTGACCCCCGGGGGAAGGGTGGGGCCACAATGGGGAATCAAAGTTTTACATAGAAATATATAGGAAAAATCTTGGAAAATCTTCTTCTCAAGAACTACTGGGCGAGAAAAGCTGAAACTTATGTGGAAGCATCCTGGGATAGTGTAGATTCTAAATTGTTCAAATGATGACCCCGGGGGGAAGGGGTGGGCCACATTGGGGATTCATAGTTTTACATTGAAATATATAGGAAAAATCTTCTTCTCAAGAACTACTGGGTCAGAAAAGCTGAAACTTATGTGGAAGCATCCTGGGATAGTGTAGATTCTAAATTGTAAAAATCATGACCTCCGGGGGAAGGGTGGGGCCACAATGGGGAATCAAAGTTTTACATAGAAATATATAGGAAAAATCTTGGAAAACCTTCTTCTCAAGAACCACTGGGCCAGAAAAGGTGAAACTTATTTGCACATGGAAGGATCCTGGGGTAGTTGATTTCAAAATGTCTTAATTATGATCAGTGGGGTAGGGTGGGGATACATAATGTATTACAAGGGGGAAATCTGGTAAAGAACAGAATGGTCAAAGCTTCTCAGGTGAGCGATGTGGCCCATGGGCCTCTTGTTTTTTATTAGCTCACCTGAGCCGAAGGCTCAAGTGAGCTTTTCTGATCACATTTTGTCTGGCGTCCGTCTGTCTGTCCATCTGTCTGTCTGTCTGTAAACTTTTCACATTTTCGACTTCTTCTCAAGAAGCGCTGGGCCAATTTCAACCAAACTTGCCACAAAGTATTCTTGGGTGAAGGGGATTCAAATTTGTTCAAATAAAGGGCCATGCCCTCATTCAAGGGGAGATAATTGGGAATTAATGAAAATTTAGTGGCATATTTTAAAATCTTCTTCTCAAGAACCACTGTGCCAGGAAAGATGAAACTTATGGGGAAACATCCTCAGGTAGTGTAGATTCAAGTTTGTTTAAATCATGACCCCTGGGGGTAGGGCGGGGCCACAATGGCCGACCAAAGTTTTAAATAGAAATATATAGGAAAATTCTTTAAAAATCTTCTTCTCAAGAATGACAAAGCCATAATTCATCATATTTATATGGGAGCATGCTCAGGTAGTGTAGATTCAAGTTTGTTCAAATCATGACCCTGGGGGAAGGGCGGGGCCACAATGGCCGACCAAAGTTTTACATAGAAATATATAGGAAAATTCTTTAAAAATCTTCTTCTCAAGAATAACAAAGCCATAATTGATCATATTTATATGGAAGCATCCTCAAGTAGTGTCGATTCAAGTTTGTTCAAATCATGACCCCCGGGAGTAGGGCGGGGCCACAATGGCCGACCAAAGTTTTACATAGAAATATGCAGGAAAATTTTTTAAAAATCTTCTTCTCAAGAATAACAAAGCCGTAATTGATCATATATATATAGAAGCATGCTCAGGTAGTGTAGTTTCAAGTTTGTTCAAATCATGACCCCCCGGGGTAGGGCGGGGCCAAAATGGCCGACCAAAGTTTTACATAGAAATATATAGGAAAATTCTTTAAAAATCTTATTCTCAAGAATGACAAAGCCATAAATCATCATATTTATATGGAAGCATGCTCAAGTAGTGTAGATTCAAATTTGTTCAAATCATGACCCCCAGGGGTAGGGCGGGGCCAAAATGGCAGACCAAAGTTTTTAAAGATATATATAGGAAAATTCTTTAAAAATCATTTTCTAAAAAATAGCAAATCCATGATTGGTCATGGGACTACTTTTGGATTTAAACTTTACATTAAAAAGCCATTTTCTACTTTTTCCTACACTTAGTGCTCAGGTGAGCGATGTGGCCCATGGGCCTCTTGTTGCTTTATTTAGCGTTTGTATCATCTCAAAAGGGGTTGAGAGTATAGAACTATATTTTTGCACGTAACTTTAAAATGGCGACTATGGGATCGACATCCTGTCTTGAACAGGATCACATAAGCCGGCAATTGCTCTTTGAGCAATAAGCCCGGCTAAAAACAGAGACCCTTGGAACACCAGAGGTGAGATCAGGTGCCTAGGAGGAGTAACTATCTCCTGCCTATCAGTCAGTCGTATTTAGAACAGGTGTACAGACTGCCCCAAAGTTAAAGACAATGATTTAATAATTATAGATATTGAACGTGTAGGACTGTGTATGTCATATATATCATGCTCGACGCAACGATAGCTAGGTTGAATCTAGGGGGGGGGGGATTGGTAGCCATGTGAATTCCAACATATCATTGAAAAAATATAGTCTTTAAAGTTTATATGACTAGATATTGTCAAAGAGAAATTCAATCTTCTTTTTGAGCAGCAACCTCTGGACTTTCTGGTCTCGTGTAGAATCAGCCTTTGCTGCATACAAATACGTCTGCAGTTGTAAACCAATGTATAGGGGCCTATACAATGCGTGTTAATTTACATGCTCCTTGAAAAATAATTGTCAATGATCTTGAAGGTCATTTAATTATCGATATATGGAATATATAATTTAAATTGTTGAAAATTGTACGTTTCAATGCTACATGTATTGCATGATTTTGGTAAATTTTTGTGGTCTGAGATTTTTCAAAAGTTCCTTAGAGTTTTTATAAGCATCCACATAATAACTCCTCTAATATGTGGTTGAGTCGTATATCCCTAAAGTTTATCATTTATTTTTGTGATGAGGATAGAAGCTTGTAACATTGTTAACGATATTGCATAATGCAGTTTTATGTGTATACATTAAGTAAAAAAGCGTGAATCTCATTGAATTCGTTTGAAATGAAATGTGAAGATATAAAACAGTAATCACGCTCATATTGAAAGCAGAGAATACACAGAGCTCTATAAACATCAGATGTGGGATCAAATGCCATATAGAAGCAAGCATCCCCTGTCAATCGATAACAACCGCATTGTGATCTTTGTTTTGATATGGCAAACAGAACAATCGGACCATTCATTGTAAATAACAGCCTAAAAAATTGCTGGAAAAAAAATCATCATTCGAATAAATGAGAGATTGTACTTGCAATTGTTGACTTTGAGAATTTCCATTTCTAACAGGACCAAATTCTCTACCCTTAAATGTCCATCAAGTAAATAAAACTCTGAAATTAACTTAATGAAAGCATTTATATTATAGATGAAAAGGATTTCACGAGAGAAACTTTCATTAATAATTTTATAATATACACGGGACGTGGAGACCGGCCCTTTAGATGAGACCATATAAACCGAGGTCCCGTGTCGAGGTGCTTGCAAGATCCCTCCCTGTTCAATGGCCTTAAATGTCGAGCATTGGTCAAAATTTGCAGCTCTCCACCGGCAAGAGCTGGCATATGAGTGAAATATGAGGAATGTTAAACAACAAACTAACATACATGTACTACCAACAATTAATGCTGTGTGTCTGCGCGCACAAACGAATTTTGGCGGAAGTTGTTCTTTGTTTCATTAATTTGTCTGTCAACAGCCATCCTATATCGTTTTAGACATTGTCAGTATGTTCTAGCATGCTGATTTTGGTATCGAATGAACTGAATTTAAAAAAAAATAATAATGCTTATAATGGGGTATCTTTAGCTGCTATGGGAATTCCGACAAATTGTTCGAAGATTTGATCACCAAAAACTACATACAAATTGTCAATCAAAAATCATTTCTTAAATGACATTTTCGGAGTACTTCTATCGTTCATTGTTTTGTGGATTTTTAGTTGGGTTTAGTAATTACTTCTTGGGTCTTGGTGTGGTAATAACCAACTTTTCATGATTAAGATTAAATTCCAAACATAAAGCTATTTTGTTATAGGAACCATGTTTGTGGTAGAAGCTAGGTTTTTTAGAATAAAATTTAATGATATTTTTTTTCTCTCTTTTTAAATATTAACAGTGCTGTTAGGTTTAGATTACTATATTTATACCCCCGCAATCGCAGATTCGAGGGAATATGTTTTTGCTCTGTGCCTTCTCTCATCTATCTCTTGGTCCACAAAATCATTCACCCTAAGCTTTCCAATGGCTTTTGATTGGTTAGAGCTATGGCTTTTATAGTTCAAATATACAATTCCTTGAGATATGACCTTTCTTTCGATACCGACATATTTGACCTCCTGACCTACTTGAAAATTTTAAAAAAACGACTAAACTTTAACCTTGGTCATAATTTTTGAACAGTTAGTGTTAGTGTTTTCGTACTTCACAAGAACATTCCATGACATGCACAACACCCTTTCCTTAAATTTGGGTATGACCGTTTTTGACACTTTGACTTTACCTTTATGTTCGACTTACTTTGGGAAAAAAGGCAATAACTTTTGAACAGCATGGTGATTGCATGGGGTTTTGTATTTTAAGGCTGAATTTCATTTCCGGAGTTTTTTGTTCTTTGTAGAGCAGTACCGAAACTTAAAACCTCGATTAGGGTACATCAAATGTATTGGATATATTTTTATGCGTCCGAATCGAAAGATCCGAAGCATATATTGTTTTTGTCCTGTCTGTCTGTCTGTTTGTCTGTTTATCTGTTTGTCTGCAAACTTTAACCTTCGCCATAACTTTTGAACCACGAATGAAAGAGACTTCATATTTTGTATGCGTAATCCACTAATTAAGCTCTTTCAAATGACACCAAGGTCAATGACCTTGTGTGACTTTGACTGTGACCCATACGCTAAAAATAGTCGCCACAACTTTTGAACGAAGAAAGATATAGACTTAATATTTGGCATGCATGCTCCACTAATTAAGCCCTTTCACATGACACCAAGGTCAATGACCTTGTGACCTTGACTGTGTACTATATGCTAACAAGATGTGTTTGTGAAACACTATGCGCCCGGCAGCAACAAATTTGAAAAAAAATATGTTTAGCATAAAGGTCACAATGAAGGTCACAAGGTCATTGATCATGGTGTCATTTGAAAGATCTTGATTAGTGAAGTATGCATGCCAAATATGAAGTCTCTATCTTTCATGGTTCAAAAGTTATGGTGAAGGTTAAAAAAAAGCTATTTATAGCATACAAGATACAGTCTAGGTCACAAGGTCATTGACCTTGGTGTCATGTGAAAGGGCTTCAATGGTGGAGTACGCATGCCAAATATTAGGTCTCTATCTTTCTTCGTTCAAAAGTTATGGCGAAGGTTATAGTTTGCCATCAAAAAACTATATTTAGCGTATAGGCCACAGTCAAGGTCACAAGGTCATTGACCATGGTGTCATTTGAAAGAGCTTCAGTAGTGGAGTAGGCATACCAAATATGAAGTCTCTATCATTCATGGTTCAAAAGTTATGGCAAAGGTTAAAGTGTGCAAAAAAAACTCTATTTTTAGCATATAGGTCACAGTCAAGGTCACAAGGTCATTGACCTTGGCGTCATTTGAAAGAACTTCAGTAGTGGAGTAGGCATACCAAATATGAAGTTTCTATCATTCATGGTTCAAAAGTTATGACCAAGGTTAAAGTTTGCAGACAAACAGACAAACAGACAATCAGACAAACAGACAGACAGACAGACAGACAGACAGGACAAAAACAATATACGCCTCGGATCTTTCGATCCGGGCGCATAAAAATAGCTTTTAAAAACATTCACCATAACTTGAAACATGAGAGATAGAGACTTCATATTTGGTATGCATACTTCACTAATTAAGTTCTTTCAAATGACACGAAGATCAATGACCTAGTGACCTTGACTGTGACCTATATGCTAAAAATATGTTTTTTAACTTTGTTGTCGCCGGGCGCATAGTGTTTCACAAACACATCTTGTTGGTGCTGTCACTGACATTTAATTTTGTGCACATTGTAAGCTATATGTAAGTATAATTTTCGTTTACATGTATATGTATGGTATAGATGGATTTTTATGCTTTTAATGAATATTTTGCAATAAATACTTTTAAAAATTCATTTTCAATCACTTAGAAAACAGTAAATTGCCGCAAAGGTAAATTCCGGGAATGAAAAAAAAAATATGTCGGAAATGAAATTAAAAAATGTCGGAAATGAAATAAAAAATGTCGGAAATGCTATGCAGATTTCCGGAAATGAAATGCAGTGTATTTTAATTTCATGTTAATTATTTTGGGGGATAATTAAGGACTTCCCCTTGATACCATCAATTTTGATCCTTTTAGTTTGACTTTGGAGTTTGACCTACTTTTTAAAAACTGTCATCTTGGTCATAACTTATGAACAGTACAAGTATTTTCTTGTGAGTATATCTTATTTGCAATTGAATACCAACAGTTTTGACTTTTTTCCATAAGTTTTCATTGGTGAAGTTATGGCTTTTAAATTTCACTTAAATATTTCTTGTAACAAGACCTTCGCTAGGTATGATTAATTTTGGGCATATGACCTTGACCTTAATGCGTGAGTTTCTTTTTAAAAACTTTATCCTTTGCACATCTTCTCAACGACTGCATGGTTCTACATCGCAAACCACGGCCAAAGTGTACGATCCTCTCCCAGAAGCTCGAGAGAGCAATATGCGGCTTGAGACGATGCTGGTTCTATAGGGTTTTTTTTTTTTGCTTCTGTAGACATGCAAGACTGAAGTCATTTCTTTGGATACATTTCCCTCTCTCTCTAGTGCATGGCCTCTGAATTTGACTTACATTAAAAGAAACTAATTTTGCGCACACAATTTTTTTAAGCGATCCAAATTAAGTCCTGTGGTCTTGTGTAGCGATCTTTATGTGAGAGAATCAAACGATCTGATTTAAATCAGATTGCAAAGTTCTTTGATTTTTTTTTCATCAACGACACAATATTAAAAATATCTTTTTGAGATCAAAGAAGGCTGTATTTCAGTTAATTTGTTATTTAAAAAAAAATAAGCCAAATAAAGCACGCTAGCTGATTCCAATTTCTGTTTTGATTTTTAATTATTGTATGTAGATAGATACTTAGCATGTATTTGGTGTTTTTAGCATAATAAATCAAAAGAATTAGGAGCAAGTGTTTTAAAAATTTTTACTTATATTACATTATGCCGTACCAAAAATAATTGAATTTTGATCCCCCCCCCCCAAGTTATATGTAAGTAAAAATGCTGTTTAATCACAATTTTAAATCTACAGTTTTGGATGTTCAAAGCTATCGTTTTTTTTGTTTTTCTTTTTTTGTGAGTCTTAATTAAAAATAAATGTTTACTTCTGTCATTTTATCTAAAGTATATGGCCATAAGTGTGTCAAAATTGCATTTTTACACTATAAATATTTCATTTAAGAGCCAATTTTCAAGACAAAAATTTTTAACCTCAAATTACTATGACTGAATTTCTTAAAATTTTTATTTTGCACTTGACCTGTGATATCACCGCAATGCATATATACAGCAAACTGATTTTGAAATAATGTGAAGAAACTGCAAAGAATTTTGCATTTTATGGTGTTTTAGTCGTACAAGATGAGCAAAAAAAAATACACTGCAATAATATTTTAGAAAAATGCATTTTTCAATGAAATACTTAGTAGTGGAAACTGGGAAAATAAAATTATTAGTCAGCCCCCGGGCTGACTAGTTACGTTAGGATGAAACTGCAAGTGCGCTTGCGTTAATCGGAATTCTGGGAAAAAGATTTGCACAGTTTTTTCCAACCAGAGGGCGTGCTTCTACACGCACACACGACCTCGATCTATTTATAGACTGCATTGTTCTTCGTCGTTCTCGACGAAAATTTATGACATAGACTATTCAGCTTCTAGATGGGATATTTGTCAGTTTTAAATGATACTATGAAAATATTTCTTTGCTTCTAATAGATGATAAGTATACATTTATTCCCTCAATCGCCATTGCAAGCCGAAGATTTAAATTGTGTATTCCACTGGATGCCTGATGCAAGACTCCCTCGATCAGTATTCAATACCTTGCATAAGACATGTACGGGTCGGAATTCACACAACAATCCACTTGCCACAAAGGTCCCAAAATAGTGAAAAAAAAGATCAATTTCTCTTCACTCTAATGATGGAAGTTATGAAAACATCAGCTAGAAGACCACTGTAAGACAGAAAATTCTTATAATTTACACGTAAGTGCCGCTTGTGCACGTGAACCGCGCCCACATGTGAGACCACAGTGGAAATGCGATAGCTGAGAGAACTGTGCTGATTTATAGACTGGGTCAACCCCCCCCCCCCCAATGAAAGGAGAGAGGGGGAGGGGAGTGGATTCCAGTTTTTTAATCTATAATAGTTTTGCTATGATGGTAGACATCATCAAAGACATTTTGTGTACATGTATACGTATTGCATGTATAAACATATTTTGAATTTCCATTTAAAATTGTTTTCTGTGGCGTTCATTACTTTTTTGGAAGCAATTCTTTTCTTTCCTAATAACACTTAAATGCATGGATGCTCAAACTTAGAAATTAAATTAAATATAGATGCAGTATGCCCCCCCCCCCCCCATGCATTACCTCGAAATGCACACAAATCATCTTAATGAAAACTGTTATTTAATAATATTTAAAAACGATCTAACACAAAGTCTACCTTCCTTTTATTCATCATAATCTGCATATCATTTTTACAGAATTCAACGTGATCTTAGTTGCCATGGTGGCTTTTGTACATTTACCGGTATAAGATGAACTTTCTCTGATGTCTGCGCCGAAGAGAATTTATTGGAGATCATTGTAACGGTCACGATGCAGAATTAAAAAAATTATTCTATGCTTTATTATTTATAATGTATGTGGCATTATGTTACAAATAAGAAAACGATTACACTAATTTAACTTTTCTTACTATGGAAGGGAATTACCGCCAAAAGTCTATGTATCTTGCTTTTATTCTTATTCTGCCTACTTCTTTATGCTTTGTTATTATTGTAATTATATGTCACCTTATTGTCTTCATATTCGTCTTTGTTACATTTCACTTTGACTTTTATCATTCTTCATTTTGTCCTTACTTCTATGTTGCTTTATTCTTGTAAATTCATTCTACTTCCTTTTAAACTTAAACAGTTTCTTAAATAAATTATTAGCATTATCTCTACTACGAATGTTAATTCAATCACGCTAACAATGAAGCATATTCAATGAAGACGAATGGAAGCTGTCAAACCGTCAAAATTTAGTGCGGCATTATAACGCTAGGTGGTGTGGTGTTCGCTACGAGTGTTGGTAAAACTAGGTACGCAAACCCGGGTCGGGTTAATTGAGATTCTCCAATAGGCCTTAGTACTTTATCAGTCGAACTTCTGAAGGCCGGATCCGATCACCCGATCCAATGATGGAAACTCCATATTTATTTTCTCTGGGCACACAGGAATACCAGCCTCTTTTTTTCAGACATCACTTTATACTATACTGAATATGTTCATTAAAAGGCCGACCCACTTTTTGTAAGAGTAAGGGTCAAATAAGTTAATGTAGTACGTATAGTAGGAAGAAAATTTAATTTGATTCTATAGAAGAAGTTGAATCTAACTCAAAACCCACCCCGCCCCCGAAATAGGATTTCATTGGCGTCGGAAGCTAATTGAAAGTTGGGGGGAGGGGTAAGTGTAAGAATTTTTTTAGACCTTCAAAAAAAAAAAAAACCTGACAAGCGAAAAAAAAAAAAAAAAAAAAGAAATGTCCATTTTCCAAACACAAAAATCCTATTTCGTGAGGAGGGGGGGTTGAAGGTTCGAACTCCAGTGCCAAAGTTTTTTTTTCCCAAATACCACCACTTTCCCCATTTTAAACCTTTACTGCATCGTGTCCTTGGAAAGTGGGGGAGGGGGGCTAAACCTACGCAGGAATGTTCAATGTCTATACTAAGTCTATCTTTGGAAAGAAGTGGGGGCTATGCCCCCCTCCCCGGTTCCGACGCCTATGTATTTTCAAGTTTGGACAATTTCCTGGGTTTTATTTTGCGTGTGTCAAGTTGTTAGTAACTGCTGATGCGCGTGATTCTAGGGACAGGGCTTTGCAAAGGAGTAAGGAGCGTTATGGGTAGGCAGGCGCAGATCAAGAATTTTTTTCCAGGGGGGGGGGGGGGCGGCAACCCAGTCAAAAAAATTCCAATCCCAGAAATTTCTTGACAAACATAAAAAGAAGAAAAAAACCTAAACTCGCTCAAACGTCAAAATTCTATTTCGTAGAGGGGTTAACTTTTTTCCTTGTTTTAGTAACCTTGTAAATTCCAGGGGGTCCTACCCCCCCCCCCTCTAGATCCGCGCATGGAAGGCGAAGTACATGCACCCAGGCATACTAGAAACACCCCGGTCTTTTTTTCTGCGTTAATATTTTATATTAAAATAGCACTTTTCAATAAAGAAAGAAATATCTTTAGTACGCACCGTGTTTATCATCAACCAGGAGAGCTAAAAAAATCTTAATTTTTAATCTCGAAAATTCTATTTGGTGGTGGTGAAGGGGGGGGGGGGGGGGGTCAACTTTTTTTCAGTAATAAATTTTACTCATATGCCACTAAGTACATGACTTTTAATATATAAATTGACTATTAATACTGCAACAAAAAGTGTAAGGGATGGGGGGCAATAAGCCTTTCGCTGAACTTTTCCAGTAGTAAAAATTTACGTTTAGGAAAATGTTTCGATCGTGGCCACCCTCCCCTCTACCGATGAAACGTACCCCATAGGAGGTCGTCCACCCGGAAGTCAGTATATATATTGAGACTTTGGTGGTGTGATTGTACATTGTATAATTTCCTTTTCGAGAATTTTTCACTCAAATGGAGAAGCCACCTCTTGTCGGTGAAGAGCTGCAAATTTGTGCTATATATACTCGGCACTTATAGCCATTGAGCAGTGAGGGATCTTTTTTCGTGCCAGCACCTACTGCGACACGGGACCTCGGATAATACGGTCGGGATCTCATCCGAAGGACCGAACTCCACGTTTTATAGTGGGAATTTCGAACCCACGACGTATTGGTCGACTCCTTTCTTCTGTACTTCGTGACTCTATATAGAGCAGACGCCGTAACCACAGTGCCACGCGGGCGACTGCATCCAGGGCGGGGGGGGGGGGGGGGGGGGGGGGGAGAAGAGTCATTATCCATATGTACTCGTGAAGATTATCTATGTTTAACTAAATGGTTAAAATAATTTAATAATAAAACACTATTAAAATAATATTATTTAAATATTTATTCATATAGAACGGATAACTTTTCTTCAAAACCTGAAAACGTTGGTATATATAAACATTGTTTTACAATTTAAAAAAAACTATTCGGGGGGGGGGGGGTTGCTAGGAATGGGGGCGAATTGCTATATATAGCGAGATTTCCCACGGAAGACTAGCTATATATTGAATCTTCCCCGGGGGAAGTCCCACTGTATAGTCCTCCGCAGGAAGCATCACTATGTAGTCAGTCTTCCAGGGGAAATCTTACCATCTAGCGAGACTTCCGAGGGAATGTATCGGGTGCATAACTGAACTTATGACAAACATCAGTCATTTAAAAATGTAAGTTTGATTGATAAAGTATTAAGGCAGAAAATTGAAAAAACTCGAATAACCCCGGCCCGGGTTTGCTTACCTAATTTTACCAACACTCTTAGCAAACACCCCTGCCACCTAGCGTTATAATGCGGGCACGGTGTATTGACCTGATGAGTGTAATGACCTGATTGACCTGATGAGATATAAATCGTAATTTACCTAATTTAAATGACGAATTGAAATTATTTTTTTTTTTTAGAATTGTTCATACAATTATTAATTTACAATATAAACAAAGATTTTATTTGATAAGTTGATATTTAAGATTTATAGGATAATTTACCGATTTCAAGGAGTGTAAAGACCTGATAAATCGTGTAATGTCCTGATGAGACTATTTTTCTCTTTTCTTACCCATTGTTGGATATTTGTATTAAACTAAGTTTTTATATGTTTCAATTTATGATTGTCTTTAAGTTAAAAGTAAAGTTTTATCAATTATAATTTTCAAAGTTTTTTTATTTAAAAAAAAATCCGTACTAATGGTGTAATGACCTGATAAAGAATGACCTGATGGAAATGCCAAAGAGAAATATCTTGCATATATATGTTGTTTTTATTTATTTATTTATTTGTTTTTTGCTTTTTTGAATTTTATATTCATTGGTCCAAGGTCTCAAATTTTATTAATTATAATTGTCATATTATATATTATGTTGTAATGTTATGTACTTGTTTGTAGAACTCTTAGCCATGCATGTGCATGTTTCCAGACCCAACGACGTGGACGTGGTTCTACTCTGGGTCCTCTTTGTTTTTATAGTATTAGTTTTTTATTATTATTCATTTGTTTTCTTTTTTTCTTTTCTTTTCTTTTTTTTTTTTGTTTGTTTGTTTGTTTGTTTTTGTTAAGTACTTGTTTGTAGAACTCTTAGCCATGCATGTGCATGTTTCCAGACCCAACGACGTGGACGTGGTTCTACTCTGGGTCCACTTTTTTATTTTCTGATGTATTTGTTTTTTTTTTTTTTTTTGGTTTTTTTTTTCGATTTTTTTTTTATTTTATTTTTTTTTTCATTTTTTTTTCTTTTTTTTTTTTTTGTTTTGTTTTGTTTTATTTACATCATATACATCTAGATCGATCTGTCTACTTTTGTCTGCCGTCAGTTGTTTCTGTGTGGTGTACAGAACCAGTCTGCATCCTCCAGTGTATCTGCACAGTCTAAATGTCTCCATACATCACAGGCAGTCTTACCGGCGTCACACCCGATCATTTCTTGTACCAAATTTGGAAGTCTGCATTTGCTACAATCGCAAGAAATGTCTACATACACCACTTTCTTTTTGTTTAACTTGGCTTTTGTTTCTAGGCGTGGAAAGGGTGTGAGCAGGTCTCTCTCTAAGCAGAACACCAGATGATCTCTCAGAAATGCAGAGTCATATTTTATTAGCTCTTTCCCAGTGTAATACCCATAACAGAACTGCACAAGATTGGCTATTGCAAATAACCCACAATCAACACTGTTTGTCTGCTGTTGTATGGAGGGAACACGAACTGTTACTGTCTTGAAATCACCTCCATACAAACTGGCCAGCTGTATTTGAAGCGAAGGTGACAGGGTGCCACTGAACAAACTATCAAAGAGATAGACCTATCTCCTCGATGGAATCTGGGGCAGGATAAATAACTTTATCACATATTTTCCCCTTTATCCCGTTGATATAGCTCATGTGATATCGTTTTCGTATCAACACTATGTACTCCTACGCCGCGTGACGTAATGTAAATAAACAAATACATGTGTATGATGGAGAGAATGACTTAATTTGTCAAATTTCACTTTATTTGATCTATTTTAACAAAAATTCATTCATGAATTTAAAAAAATAAGCGTTGAAATATTTTCTTTCTCTATATTTGTACGAACTATTTCATACAGCATAATTTTATTACTACGTTATTTGGTCTGAGGTAACCGAAAAGGAACTTTGAATTAAAAATAACGACAAAATACACATTTATAGTGAACAAAATATGTGATAAAAAGAATCTCCCATGGTTTGTGGTTTGATATGATTTTTATCCAACTCGTTGTGTGTTTTCTATCCCCTCGCCAAGGCTCGGGGATAGAAAACACACAACTCGTTGGATAAAAATCATATCAAACCACAAACCATGGGAGATCCTATATGTATCAATGTCGTTTGTCCTGGGTTTTTTCCTACCAGATTTTTTGTCGCTCCTTTTTAGGCTTTTTTTAGACAAACTACGGAGACTGATTTCCCGATTGTCCTCGTTTACAGGCAACCCAACAAACATGCGGACAGCTATGATGTGGTAGCATCCAGAAGAAGATGGACATTGACAGGACTCTGGGTGAAGGGTAACGCAGTATTTTGCGTCATTGTGGCCCCTGACAACGTATGCTTCACATTCGGGAACGTGCGTAACACCTTTGTTGTCTAAGACATACTTGGCTAAGGAACGTTGGCTAATGTCTTTGTTTTTCAAAGGTGTTTGGTCCTGTACGGATGGCTTGTTGTCAATAGCATATAAAGAAGTGTCATCAGCAAAAAGTCTTATATGGTTCACTAGATCATCACAAATATCATTAATACATAAAAGGAATAGGAATGGTCCTAGGACAGAACCCTGAGGAACTCCAGCATTTACTGTTTCAGAGTTTGATGTAAAACCATCTATTACAACTTTTTGTTGTCTATCAGACAAATAATTCTCAATCCAACCTAGTACATTGCCATTTATACCATAATTTGTTAGCTTTGTTAAAAGGCCTTTATGCCATACTCTATCAAATGCCTTAGAGATATCACAAAAAATAAATCTTACATCTTTACCTTTATCAAGATTCGAAATGATAGTATTATATATTTCTACCAGTTGATTAACAGTTGAATCTCCAGGTTGAAAGCCAGACTGATATTTGTATAATATGTTATTGTCCTTCATAAAGTTATATAAATGTTTAAACAGTATTTTTTCCATCAATTTACACAAGACACTTGTTAGAGATATTGGTCTATAATTAGATACCTCTTGAGCACTCCCTTTATTTTTAAAAACTGGTGTTATTTGCGATAACTTTATATTTAAAATATTACATGAACTTTTGTAAATTATATATAGGGAAAATAAAAGCAATTGTCATGAATTAAAATGAAATTGACGAACAGCGTAAAAATTGCGCATCCTTTCCGATGACAATACAAGTACAAAAATATTTTATTTTATTTTGACATTTTTATTACCTGAAAATACGATTCGCGAACAACACGAGAAAGAAGAACAAACCCGCGAAGTTCATAGACATACGTTATCAATTCAACTTTGCTAAGTTTTTTTTATTTGAGGATTTCGAAAAGTACCATTTTATAAGAGAAATAATAATTTTGAGATGATAATTCCTTCATGAATATGCATATTCATCTGTACGTGCATGCACATCTTGTTTCTCAACCAATGAAATAAATATAAAATGAATTAGCTATGCAAAATATATTTGATTAATTATTTTGTCCAATCCTAACACAGAAAAATAATTTAGAGAAGTTAATTTATCCCTTAGCTTCAACCAATCCCTGTGGACTGGAATTAAGCCGAATTAAGCCGAATAATTACACACTGTGATTTGATAAGTTTCTTAAAATAGAACACATCAAAGCCGGATAACAAACTATACAAGCTAATTAAAAAATTCACCCAAACTTTATTAATTATTTTAATTAACTAGCTTCTTTTGATAATGAAGCAAGGTAAATTATTAATGTTGTTATATTACTGCGCTATCTTAAAACTTGTAACACATCAAAGTCGGATTCGTTGCATCTAAAATATAAAATACACTCGACATAATTTTCGGATGAATTAGACTTATTTGTATATTAAAGTTGTTGACTAATAAAGAATTTATTTCAGTTTCATTCCACAAAAAAACTTTTTAAAATAAATATATGCAAGAATTCTCCTCCACAAATAACTAATCTGATACTTATCAGGTCATTTCATATCAGGTCATTACACAATAGCAAAAGTTATTAATGGTAAATTAACATTTGTGAAAACAAAACACATGCAAAATTTTAAGTTTTTATTAAAACATTAAAACATAAACACTTTCAATAGAAATTTTTTTTTTTAAAGGATATATATTGAATAAAACAGAATAATGTTCATCAGGTCATTACACTAGATATCAGGTCATTACACTGAAGTTATTGGGATAGCGTCCCATTCAAACACAAAAATGACTTGTAAAATTATTTTTTTGGTTCTTTGAGATGAAGAACAACACCATATGTAAAAATAAATATTAACAGTACACTTTATTCGGTGTTAATTTAATTATTTCTTTAAATAATGTCCATCAGGTCAATCAGGTCATTACACTCATCAGGTCTTTACACTGCGCCTATAATGCGGCACACTAAATTCGGACAACTTGTATTCGTCTTCATTGAATATGCTTCATTGTTTGCGTGATTGAGTTAACGTTCGTAATAGATATAATCATTAAGAAACTGTATCAATTTAAAAGAAAGTAAAATGAATTTACAAGAATAAAGCAACATAGAAGTAAGGACAAAATGAAGAAGGATAAAAGTCAAAGTGAAATGTAATAAAGACGAATATGAAAACAATAAAGTGACATATAATTACAATAATAACAAAGCATAAAGAAGTAGGCAGAATAAGAATTAAAGCAAGATACATAGACTTTTGGCGGTAATTCCCTTCCATATCTTACAATGGCATTTATTACATTTAAGGAACCCAACATGATGGATAGATCAAATCATAAACCATTACAAAACAAGAAAGAAACTTTCTGTATTCCAGTGGCTGACACTCAGCTTTTTTAAAAAAGCTAACCTTGTGACTCACTTATGGCCAGTATGAAAAAATGTACATTCTCTTATCATGAAAATGGTAGACAAAAGTTAAAAAAGAATATCAAAACAATTCTTGGCTAATTATTTGCAGGAGTAACAGTTATTTCTATTTAGAGAGATAGACACGCCTTGTTTTCGTTGATTAGTCGCAGCATCCTCATGGATCAATATCGAAAGTACAAGTAGGTCTTGTTCCGTTGTGTGAGCATGTGAGCTGCAGACACCATCGATAACTGATTACGAGTTGATGAATATTTAAAACAACATTTACTGGTACGAGCGCAATGTTTTGCAAGTCTACAGTTTTGCATAAAGCTTATGTTTGCAGCAGAGTTAATAGGCCTAGACTGTCTTCCATGCACGCTGTGTTTTCAAGGGGCATAACTCTGTAATCCACGTTGATATAAACACAAACTGACGCAAGGAAATTGTTCATTAACCATGTGATGGTTACTGTGTGTAGAAGCATTTTACTGGCATGGAAATTTATTATGCAGTGTCTGCGTTTGATGCCCCACAGGGCGAGGGTTCTGAGAATATTTTGAGTTTTGAAAAAGGAGACAGATTTGAAATTTATGATTGTCACAAAAATAATTGTGAGTGGTGGGGGGCTAGAGCCCTGAGAGATAGCTGTGTGGGGTATGTTCCCTCCAAATATATGAAGGTTTGTGTTTATAGAAAAACGTATTACAGGTTCCATTACTTTAATGTAATTGTATTAATGTGAATTTTTAAAAATTCATTATTGAAAAATTGTTGTTAATTAATCATTTTATTTATTTTGAAGTGCTTAAACATGCTAAATATTAGGCTTATAATATTTTCATGGAAAAAATCATTTATTTATCAATAATCTTAATTTTATACATCTTCCTTGTTTTCATTTCTCTTTCAATCTTTCTCCATAAATTAGATCAGCCTTAATTCGTACCATACTGAAAAACTCGGTGAAGAAAAAAAATTGCCAAATCTGTTTTGTATAGAAATAAGCAGAGTGTGACCAATATATTTCAACAATGACAGTGACCCCTATAGACTCTGTAATGGACACTGGTTCCGTAAATATCACCCTGTAACTGGCCCGACTAGAACCTCGCTGACAATCAAAATTACTTCGTACCAATGACCGCATCTTTACGTGTGAAGAGGTCACAAAAGAAATTCATGCTCATTTCACACTTCTGAGGCAAAATTTTCAATGTTATAAAATCAGTACAATAATATTTTCTGTTACCATATCGGGACTTAATGTTTGGTGTAACTTCCTACTAGCATGTTGATAACAGGTCTAAAGTACCCACTTATTGAGGGGGAAAACTTCTAACAGGAACACATAAAAGCCTGTCATATATTTCTGACAAACTGACAGAAGAAGCCCCATTTATGAAGCACTTCAAAACCCTCGATCAGAATTTCTGGGTACTCTTACTTGTTAAACCTGCTTTCGTAGTGTCGATCGTTATGTGAAATCTTAATGTCATTATGTGAAGTTACTGTTCTCATAAATTAAGACATTTTTATGTAAATTTAGTTTACATTTGTATGAGTTGTTTTGATTTTAATTTTTAAAGGCATTAAATGTTCCTCATCAGCGATTCTTTTGTTGTAATATTTTAATATTTAAATGGTTAAATAAATTAAGAGTATAGTTTGAATGCCATATGCTTGTACTCCATCAAAAACATTTTACAATCATAT
Source organism: Saccostrea cuccullata (assembly GCF_032062105.1). Taxonomy (NCBI): domain Eukaryota; kingdom Metazoa; phylum Mollusca; class Bivalvia; order Ostreida; family Ostreidae; genus Saccostrea; species Saccostrea cuccullata. Next base: position 121,239 of record NW_026924659.1, on the reverse strand, counting down.
AAATTAGCTAGCTATATATTTTCCAAACACCCAATTGCATCTGTATTTCTTTAGTACGAACAAGAAAAAAAAAAATATGCCTGTGATAGCAAAATTTCACAGCAAAGCTGTTGTATTTTGTTAAAAAAAAACATGCGTAATACGTGAAGTTAAATTGCATGCATTAAGTGACATATCATATTACTTCAGAATTTTTTTTTTTTAACTTTCAGCATGACGAAAGGGGGGTTGAAAGTGCCCTATTGGAAGACTGCATGGTGAGTACGTTGATATTAAACTGTACCTGTGTAATGTATGTGAACTCTCACCTTAGAGAACTTAGAAGTGATCTGGTATCTTTTTCATTTGTTAATTAAAATAGTGTAATTAAAACACAGAACATAAACAGTAAAGTTTGTACAAAAAAGTATGAGAATAAAACTTCTGGACATTCTACAATAAAATGGAATGGGAGAGGAGAACAATGCAGCGGAACAGACTGAGATTTGAACTGGCCGGGGCCCCCTGAATCTCAGGTTAGGTCTCGGTCAACTGAGGTATCTGGCCACTGGCAATCAAACCCGGCTGACCTCCACAAAAAAACATTTTCAAAATTGTTAGAAATATAATTCATGAAATTAAGGAAACTCTTGAATCAGGAACTGACTGTACAGATAAACATTTCTGAAGAAAGAATTCCAAAATCTACTTAAGTGAAAGTATATTTATTTAAGTAAGACTATTTTTAACTCCTGACCAAAAAGGCACCAAGGTTAATATAGATGAGTTTTTATTAAGTTAATTGAGCTCTTCTGACCAGAAGTTTATCTGTCTGGCAATCTGGTGTTATTCATTTTTAGTAAGATTCAACAACAGATCTATTAACCTTTGAATTTAATCCAGAAAATGTGAGCATGCCATGAAGAGATTAAGGTATACAGTGGAGCCTCATTTATCCGGACGCTTTGGTTCCTAGTCAATTTGTCCGGATATGTGAAGCATCCGTAACCTGAAGCACCTGTTAAACAAGACAATATAACATTTAAAAATTTCGTCCTGATGAAAAATCGTCCGGATACTGAAGCATCCGGATACCTGGGGTCCAGATATCTGAGGGTCCACTGTACACACAAACAATTAATGTGAAAAGATATATTTCAGTTTTGCAACATAAGTATCTGAGCAGTTGTTGCAAGCATGCATGTCATTTTGTCAGTGGAATTAAAAATGGGTCACATTATGACTGGTGATAAAATATTTCCAGCAGTCTACAGGCGCGGATCCAGGATTTGGAGTTAGGGGGGGCGCCAAAATTAGGCAAGGGGTCTGGGGGCTGCCTTGAGGCCCCAAGTGGGTCCAGGGCAAAGCCCTGGTGGGGGCCCAGGTGGGCAAAGCCCCAATAAGCTCCTGGATTCTAGAGATTTTGAAGGGTTAAATATGAGGTCTACCAAAGCCCTGGTGGGGGCCCAGGGGGCGAAGCCCCCGGAAGCTCCTGGATTCTAGAGATTTTGAAGGGTGAAAATGAGGTCTACCAAGTAGACATATTTGATTTACGCTAACTTTAACAATTTTAGGGGGGGCGCGCGCCGGGTGCGCCCCCCCTTAAATCCGCCACTGGTCTATATGATAAAACCAAAATGATATCTTGATTGCATCTCCATATTCCATGGCAGGCATGACCATCAATTCATGCCATCATTGCAGATGCAAGACCACTCAGCCTAGCATAGGTATGCTGGTGAAGATGAACGTTCTGATGTTGACACGTTTAATGATAAAATAGAAATTAAGTCCCTGTTAATCATTAGAGCTGGGTCATTCATTGAGATACTTTTGTGACTGGGTGTTCTGATTTGAACATATTAGGACAACCAAGAAGTCATATTTGAGAAAGGAAGTTGGAGTAAACACACAGTGTTTGTTTTCAGATGCCTTGCGGTCTTTAGTTGACATAAAACCTTAAATTGAAGTCAATGTTGAAGGAAATAGCTTTTCACTAGAAATGTGTTTGAAGTCTGGCCTAAGGTTGTTAGTTAAAACACAATGGGTCACAGGTAGAAGAATTGAGGAAACTTTTAATGTTTTTGATCATTTTAAAGTTAGGGCATTATTGAGGATGTTTAATCATTTTTCATTAGAGCATAATTATTGGGGACATTTTATCATGTTTCAACAATTTCATTCATAAAACTGATTTTTAATGGTCTAAATTCACTTTTTTTTGGGGGGGGGGTGTTTGTTTGTTGTTTAACATCCCACTCAAGAATTTTTCACTCATATGGAGAGGACACCACCTTTACTTGGCACTCAGGGCCATTGAGGCTTTTTTTGCCAGCATCTACTGCAATAGGGGACCTTGGTGTGTACATATGGTCTTAGCTGAAGGACCAGACTCCACGTCCCACATATAGATTTGAACCTGCAACATAAGGATCAACTTTTTATTCTGTAGATGCTCTACCACTTTGCCATGCAGGCGACATGGTGTGTAAACTGCCATCTTTTACATGTACATTATTAGTTATGTAGACACTAATACATACATTTTTTCAAGGACCCCACATATTTCCGTATTACCCCTCTAAGTGTCTACATAATGAATTTATCCTGTCGAAGATTTATTAATGAAGTTTACACTTTTCCTGAGATAGCAAACCATTCTGTTACAATTGTTTACATTGTGATGTCGTTTAATGTTTATGTGACGTCAGCTATTGAGCGTGTTCAACTGAAAACAACATACATGTATTGACTATGATCTGTGCAGTATGGCATGTGGAGGGGGCATTTTGATTTGATGTGTGGTGGGTAGGTCATGTGGAGGGGGCACATTAGCAATCTTGTAGGTGGAACAACAAACCTAATTTGGGGATCGTGTGATGAAATTATAGGGGTTATTCACTTGCATAAAGGCAGATTTTACATGACAGTATATATGACTGTAAGAAACCAAAATCCTTTAGGATGAAAAATCTCAGAAGTGGTTGCCATCTTTCTTTACCTTCTATTTTTGTTCAGTGAAATATATAATGCAGGAGAATGATTTATTTACAAAAAACGTTGTCTGTTTAATTATCTGCACAGGAGGTTTTACTCAAAATCTTGTCGGGTCTTATGGAATGTTCTTAAATCTGAGAGGAAGTGATACCTCTAAGTAATTATGATGGATGCCATGGGGTGTCTTCAGTAGAGGAGGCCAGATGGAAGTCAGGAGCTGGGCTAAGTGTTATAGAGGGGGAAAAGTTTACGGAAGAGGGGGGTTCTGATATATACATATATACTGTGGCAGGGAGGGGTGAAGAAAAGAACTTTGATGTTAATTATTCTCCAGGTTTTATGGCAGAGAAATTTTACCAGCTGTTTGTGTGTGAATGTTTATCAGAGAGAAAGAGAGAAACTTAGATAGAAAGAAAGAAATAGAGAGAGACTCAGAAAGAAAGAAAGAAATGGAGAAAGAGAGAGAGTAGCTTGCAGTAGCTGGATCAGAAGTAATTCCTTTATCAAGTATCACAGAAGGGTTTTTTTAATTGTGGGGAGGAAGCCAATTGAGGTCTTTTAAGAGTTGATATCTTTTTACTTGACCTTGGTGATCCTGCTTTAAAATTGAATTAGTTTGAGAAGAGTTTTCTACACACATGCCTCTTGTCTCTGGTTCTAATTCAGACATGGTTGAGCGATGTTACAGGGCTGATGGCTATGTAGACAAGGTTTTGTAATTCAGATGCTGTTGGGTGTATGATCTGTTGCTTTAAACAAATTGAATGTATTTTAAAAGTTCAAGAAAGCAGTGTAACATCTTATTTTTGCCCAGAAAAAAAATAGGAAAGGGAGAGAAGCAAATGGATTAGAAAAGTAGGATGAAACTTAAAATTAATTTTTGATGTGTTGAATTGAATGAAATCAAAAAGTTTGTTAAAAGCAAGAAATAAAAAAAAGAATACGAAAGGGAGAGAAACAGATGGCTTAGAAAAGGGGGGGGGTGAAACCTAAAATGGCTTAAAGAAAATGGGAAAAATGAATCATAAAATTAAATTTTTGATACAGTAGTTTTTGTGTGTCATTGTCCTATGGAATTTCATTAAGACTGGGACATTATTGTCATTAGTAACACTATGAGTTAGTTATAGTCACGTGTCTGTCACAATATTTCCCGTACACAGTCACTGTCAGACCAAAGCTTGTGATTTGTGTCAGTGTTTGTTAGGTGGTTTGCGGTTATGACAAAGTGTGTCGGTCTGTTTTTGTTCATTAAGTAGTTATAACAGCTTGTAGACACGGTATCATTATTTTAGCACATAAATTGCAGACATAATGAAGCAATGTCTGTGATTACTATGAAAAAAAAATCACTACTGGTTGCAGAATTTCCAGTTAAAATCACACCATGAAGTTATAGAAATAGACGGCCATTTCTATTAAGATAAAAAGCTAATGGCTTTTGTAGGTATACTGTGTGAATATTACGTACATGTAACAGAGCAATATGAATCACCCAAAAGGTCTGACTTTCGTAATAGACTTGCAGACCTCTTTGATGGATTTTTGAGCAAAAATACAATTATTCAATGCAAATACATGGACATAATGGATGCTTCACAAATCTCAGGATTGCTTCTGTATGCTTGGAAATAGAATTAAACTCTTCTTTAAAAACTTGATCTATATTGAAATAAATAAATTAAGGCTAAAAAAATGGTCTTCTTAATTAAAGTGATGTCAAAGAAATTCATTATTTATTTAATAGACATCATGTACAATCACTTAAAATCAAGTCAGCACACAAAGGGTTGATATATGTAGATGACGGTTTTTAACTGTCAAGATTGAGAAAATGTGTTTTACAAATGCCAAGGACTGAAATCTGGGCTAAGTGAAATCCCAGGTGTTTTCTATTGTTTCTACCTATCAGTTTAAGTACAGTGTAATTTTGAAAAAAAAAAATCAGTTTTGAAGTGACTGTCGGACTGATCTTTATTCATGCTAAGGGTTTCATTGAGTCACTCAATTTATTTTGCAATGTAACTTCACTGATCACGTTAAGTTTAGTAACTGTTGACGAGGAGATTGACTTCTAAAATCTTAAAAGCTTTTGAATCAAAAGAATTATTATAGATTTAAAATTGTTATGTTATGATACTTCACATATTAATTATGTATGCATGATCAGATCTTCTTTTTTTAACTCTGAAAACATGTAATGATGAAATTATATAATGAACAGATTAGATTTTGAAGCTTGAATTTTTTCAGTACTCTTGACTTTGTTAGTCTCTTACAACCCCTATGAATTTTGACTGCAATAGTTTTTTTTTTTAAAGCAGTTGTCCCCCTTAGCCTAGACATTTATTATTTAGAATGATGTCCCTTGATTTTTCGGTAAACCTGTTACAATTAATGAGCAGATGTCACGGTATATATTTTTTATGCCTGGAGGGCACACCGATTAAAGCAGGGAGAAAGTTTTTTTTTTAAAATCTCGCAAGAATTTGTACCTGTGGAGAATTTTTGTATGTGGAGGGAATTGAATTTCCTTTTTAGGAAGAAAATTAAAGCAAATTCTTCAGGCTGGGATAAGTAATAACATTGTGTAGGTGCTAGATTCCTGTGGTTTTTCACTGCTTTTTTTGAACATCAAATTTTTGTGAGGACTTTTACGCATACAAACGTTTAATTGGCCATGTTGATGTACCATAGAAAAGGACAAAAAAAGACATCTTTCAATTGTTTACTTGTATATTGATTAATTTGTACTGAGTGATATAGATCTGACACGTCTATGATCAAGCTGGATTTCGGAGATTTCATCTCGCAATATAAATTCATGTGTCACCTTTTCTATTGTGGAATATGTGTGTGATTGAAGATTTGCTAAGTGCAGGTACCATGTCAAATTAAATGTTGTTTTTGAATATCCTGAATATTTCATGGGAGTTGAAGCGTTGGAGAGGTGTATCAATTTCAGGTCGCTTGCCCATTCTTAAACGGGAATATTTATTTTACAGCTACTTCTGAATTATTTGGATACACAAGGTATAAAAGTTGCAGGAGTTTTATTGCTCCATTTATAAACGGGGACTTGTAAATTGTGTAGAATTTTTTTTTTACATAAAGTGTTAAAACAATACCTGAGCTGTATTTGTTTACCTATTAAGACGAGCCCTGGAAATTTAAATTTTATCTCATTAGGTATCAGCAGGTCAGAAAAGATAAGGACAGGTATACTTGTTCTGTCTCCGAGACCAAACCGATAAACGGTTTTTACCTCCAAGATAGGCTGGCACAGAGTCTATATATACTCAAACAGGAGAAAGCAAACTGTAAATTGGACTGTGCAAACCTACCGAATAACTGTTGACATTTCATTTATTTCTTAATTCAGAAGGTACAAGGTGACACAGTGTTCAATGTTTTTATACCAGCTAGTATGTTAATTCTGGGATGTAGTTCTTAGAAAAACAGTGGCATAATCCTGTGTTGACATTTTTTGTTATTTCTTGGGGATTAAATGTGAAGAATATTCGCAGTGACCATGATTCAAGCAGGGAACCTGAATATTGTCCAAATCGGTGGAGGACGAGTCAAGGGCAAGGTCGTTCGAGGTCGATCTAAGGTACAATATAAATTATAATAATTATTGTAAGCATTTGTCTCTCTCTGAAATATCACTGAATAATGAAACGATCAGTTCAATATTTAACACTTTGGTAGGCATTGCCCATTATCAAACTACAAATCTCATTTTGACAGATTGTATAAGATTTTTTTTTAGCAAATCAATGGTACACTTTAATGATGTCTCATTAAAAATTTACATTGGGAAATTTGAATATGGAGTTTGATACTGATAAATTAATGCCTGACTCTACTCTCAAACTTGTGATTTTTTAAGTAGCCCATTACAAAGCATTACAAATTTCCCCTTTGATATTTATAACTGCTCTTTTAAATTGATGGAGAGCTAGCTTTCCCAGAAGTCCTGTGAGATGCACAAAAATGTTCGGCATATTTTACAATGTGACTATGTCAAGTCCTCTTGAGCTGAATTATATACATAAATCTTGGTAAATAACAGTGACAATTTTAAAAGGGAAGTCCTACTAATCCAAATTTTATTGTACCTCACTGATAAAAGACTAGAGGCTCTTCCTGAACAAAAGGAAAAATTACATAAAAAAATCGGAATTCCTACTTCCTTTCTTCCCGAGAAGGGCAATTTATACAAGTTAAATTGTCGCGAATGTGGCGATTAAAATAATGCTATTTCCTGCTGTGAAATTTTTATGAGATATGTGAAATTTTTATGACAATATTGATAGAATAATCATTTTGCAAATTTTTTATTCAACTTTTAAATTTTTTTTCTCAGGAACTCTTTTAAAATATTTAAAACCTTTAACTAAATTTGTACAGAATTTGTGCCTGTAGGCATTTAAAACCAAAATTTGAGGACATCTTTTCTTTCTCGGATTTTGAGACAACGTATCAAAGAAAGGCTTAGCGGTGTTAAAACGGATAAAATTATTGATTACCACAATCAGGAGGACGTTATTTTAAAGAGGCCAGATAGTTTTTTTTTCCTTCAGAAGAATCAATATCGAGTACAGATTGTTAATAAACCTGCGCGAGTGCGAACCAAAGAACTTTTTTTTTTTCATTCGATCATCGCCACAGATTTTCAGCTAACACTTAGATAACAGGACAGATAAATTATTGAACAGGATTTATTTCCATGGATTTTGATGCATGTTTTGAAGAAGGGAAAAAAATTGTGCATTAAGTATTAAAAAAAACATAAAGGTCTCGTTGATCAAAATTATGTATTGAGGTGACACAATACATAAATCATGCAACAATGACTCACCTAGATGGTAACAAATCTTAAGTAGCTTTTGATAACCTAAGTTCTTTAATTGAATAGTGTGGTTTTAATTATTACATTGATCAATTAATGTAATGGATGAATTCTCAGGCTAAAACTATCTTATCCATTAATTTTCCAATATTATCCCGAGAGCTTCATAAAAATTAATGCATATTATAATTGTTGAAGTATATAATCCATAAATTCTTCTGCCAGGAACTTAATGCCTTTAACTATTTTCTGATGAGAATATTGGTTCAAACAACCTATGTTTATCCTTCCAAGATTTACGAAATACTGTATTGCTATGATAGCACTAACCACTCAATACCCAGTGATTGCACTAAACTTTGGATTAGATATGTACATGTACAGTATACTGGCTCCCGTTTCTTCTAAATCTTCCCACACTCTGGGGGAGAGACAACTCACCTGTAATCTATTTTTATCCCTCCATCTGATCCCTTTACCTGTGACCCCCCTAATTTTCCCTGATTGAGGGCTGTTTGATTGGGTTGTTGATGTGACTCTTTATCTGTGGGATCGGGTGCTGCACTGCTTGTTTTAGATAACTTCTGATGACTCCTTCCTCCTGATGGAATAACATGATAGACACAGATAGCTGGGGGATTAAGTGGCTGATACAGGCACCAGGAGAGGGGGGCTTATCTGAAGAAAACAGTAGACTAGTGTTTGTAATGAAGATTTAATCTGGTCAAAGTCTGTCCTCCAAACTGACTGCAGGAGGCATCCATATAGATTCCTCTGGTATTTGTGACAGAGCTGGTCAAAGTCTGTCCCTAACAGACTGCAGGAGGCATCCATATAGATTCCTCTGGTATTTGTGACAGAGCTGGTCAAAGTCTGTCCCTAACAGACTGCAGGAGGCATCCATATAGATTCCTCTGGTATTTGTGACAGAGCTGGTCAAAGTCTGTCCCTAACAGACTGCAGGAGGCATCCATATAGATTCCTACAGTTAGTCAAAGTCTGTCCCTAACAGACTGCAGGAGGCATCCATATAGATTCCTACAGTTAGTCAAAGTCTGTCCCCCCAAACTGACTGCAGGAGGCATTCATATAGATTCCTCTCATATTTGTGATAGAGCTGCTCAAAATCTGTCCCCCAAATTATACTAGGTGGCATCTATAAAGGCCCCTGTACTGTTTAAGAGACAGAACTGATCAAAGTAACCCCCAACATGCAGGAACCAATATATTGCATGTAATCTGTAGTAAAGTGTTTATGATTTTAGTGTTATCTGTGGGTACTTGATTGCAATATGAGGAACAAATGGTTGACAACAGATATTGTTAATAAGACAAATATTTTTTTCAGGAGCAAATTAATACAATGCTGTCATTCTTTCTTTCTCTTTTTGGCTGAGGTCATGCTAATGGTTACTGAATTTTACTGCAAAATGTTATGAAAGGTGTTGGGCAAAACAGACAGAGTTTGATAAAGTTTGCTTTGGCCTCTTTAATCAAAAGTGAAACTTCATGTGTTCAACATACAAATTCCTCAAACTTGTTAATTAGCTTGTGTGATAAACCTTGTGGAAGTATATGATTAAATGCAGTGAATGAAATGATGAACTGATGTAAACAAAGCATAAGTGCTGTGATAAGTTGGTGATTATTACTGGGACGTGAAGTGTAGATAAGGACTGTTTCCTATGAATGATGGATCAGTGTTTGTCAGGTTTTAAATTCTCTCTTCTATTTCCTGCTGTGTGACAATTAGATCAGAGGACATGATGTTTTACACAGTGTTATATGATTGTTACATGGTGTTTAGGTGTGCTTTATAGTCCACTTTACACAAAACCGACCACTATTTTACAGAAAAATGACCCCAGCTCCACAAAATATTGACCATGTGTGCATGATGACACAGGTGTTATATGATTGTTACACAGGGTACGGTGGACATTATGGTCTTCCTTCTAGGATGCATTATGATTCGCTCAACACAAAACTGGCTCTTCTATGGACAGAAAACTGTTAAGCCCGGTTTACACGCTCTGCTTTTGCAGCTGCTTTGAAGCAGAGCTGCAAAAGCAGAGCGTGTAAACAAGGGTTTTGCACTGCAGGCATGCAAGCAGACAGAATATGAACTTGCTTACACAAAGCAGGTTAACTGACCATTCTGTGCAATATGGCTAAAAAGTGAGAGCAGGCAAGGTAAGCAGTTGGTGTAAACTCTCTGTCTGCTTTGCAGAGTAAAATGCAGACCAAAAATGCAGCTGCTAAAGCAGAGCGTGTAAACTGGGCTTTACATAGCTGTTCTACAAGATACTGACCATGCATGCATGATGAAAAAAACCCACAGGTGCTATATGATTGTTACACAGGGTTAGGTGTGCATTATAGGCAGTTTCTACACAAACTTGACCAGTCTTTTACTTATAACTCTTTCCTGGTTCTACAAGATGACTGATGCATGCATGACAACGCAGGTGATGGACATGCATGTCTGGTCTGTCCATCAGGAAGTCATCAATACACATATAACTGAATTACCTGATAATGTATGCCAGCATAGGATTATTGATGTTTTGTGTTATCTAACACATTGATAAATCAAAATTATTACTCTGCATTTATAATGCTGGGAACTGTTCAACATACTGCTTCTTTCACTTACTGAGTACACGATGTTCTCAAAATTAAGCCAAAAAATACACACACAAGATTTGATGTCAGAGCTTTATAATTAATTTCAAAACCTAGAGTGTGGAAAAAATATATAAACGCAGTTCAAATTCAAATGAGATTGATTTTGGGCTCACTAACAGCAATAACTAAGAACACATTTTATCATGTCAGATAAAATCAAGATTTGAGGTAGGAAAAAAAATAAAACTGGGTTTAAATTTTAATGGGATTGATCTTCGACTCTCTTATACAGATGTAACTATATATATAAGGTTCTATATATGTTGTACTAATTGTTGTTTATGATCTTTATAAGTCTTGACTGATCAACAGGCTGGTATAGAGGAAGGAAGTACTTTATAAAGGGTAGGAATGGTTACTCTGTAGTACTTATATAGTCAATATAAAGTCTCCCTTGTGATTATAAGATATACTAAGCTTCTAGAGCAGACAGGTGCTTGTTTAGTTCAGTGGATTATAATTAACTTACACAAGGATTGAAGTGGATTAACTAACTGTTCTGACCACAGGAAATCTATAGATGTTACAAGGTATGTGACATGGTCAAGAGGTTGTTATGCTAAAGTAGGCTGAAACACAGGGTAACACTGTCTAAATAGAATCTGAAAAATTTATTTGTGTAAAAGGAATCTGAAAAATTTCTTTGTGTCCAGTTAAAATTTTAAGGTTACAGGTCACCAATGTACCTAATTTTTACCTTGCTGACATGAACTATTTAACATAGGGGTTATTGTCTTAGCAATACAGTGTTCATGTTAAAAGATGGAGAAAGAATTAAGTCATTTAATAGCAATAAGAACACAGCAAGTCTGTATGTAGCATTTTGAAATAATATAATACATACCTGGGGTACATTGAAACATTTAGGCCACTAATATGATCAGTTGAAATCTGACAAAAAGCTTTTCATTTACTGATTTCAGCTGAAGTCTTCAAGGAAAGTCTCCAGTAGCTTGCTGAATATAAAAATTTAGTATACGATTATCATATTTCAATATGTTGCCAGGTTTACTTGAGATCCTTCCATACAGTCATAGATTTCACATAAGTCTGGGGAGGAAAGGAGAGCCCTTCAGGGGTTTCAGTCGTTATTCCTCTTTGTTTATGAGTGAACATGACTCCAATATTCATATGCATGTATATACAGTACGTCTTTTGTCATCTTTGCTTAATTTTACTGCTTATGTATAATATGTCAACCACTTCCTCTTTTCCTCACGTCATGTTAATGTATCTAGGGTAAGAAAGGCAGTAATGATGTTAACAGGCATTGATACCGTAAACAGACTAATTTGGTGAGCCAACTTTCCTTTGATTGACTAGAATGGAGAAGTCAAAAAAATTTTTTACAGAGGACAAGGTTATTGGCTACATGCATGAGACTATCTTTGATGTTGCCAGTAAATGGAGTAACCCTGCTGTACAATGTTTTAATTCTTCACTGCTAAGGGGACTTGTCATTCTAAGGTGGGATTAAATACTGTTGTTGACAGTGATGTCAGGAGGCACTTTGCCTTGACTTGCCTAGGTGTGTGTGTGTGTGGATTGGGGGGGGGGGAGGTTGGTTACCTGCAAGTATTGAAATGATCAATCCCTCTGGTTCACAGTTTTCCCCCCATTTTCTAGACCAGTGAGCTACATTACATTTAGAATATTTATTCAACCAATTTGGGCCCACAGTGGAGCATACAGAACAGTGTCCAAAATCATCACAGTTATACATATACAAAACAGAACAAAACAAACATTGTATAATGAACAGAGAGTTAGTTATCTTCTTTTAGGACTGTATAGAATGTACATTATAAGTGGCCTATGTATAATATCTGCAATATGCCTATATTGAACTATGTTGTTTTCTCTTATTAAAATTTGCATTTAAAAGTTGGCATAATAAAACAACAAACTCAGAATCTTCATTTGACATAATCCATGTAAACAGGTCAACATTGTTAAGCAGTATCAAATTAGGAAAGGTTTTAAAGATTTTATCAAAAACTCTCTTCTTGAGTCATTATAAAGTAACATTCACAAAAAATGCAATTCATCCTCAGTTGGACTTGAGGTGCAGTAACTGTCCTCACACCTGGAAGAATTTACATTTTTACCACATTTATTAATTTTCCTTTCATATCTACCCGTTTCCACCCTTAAACAATATATATTCTGAATTTTGTGAGAATTACCCGATTGTCTCGGTTTTTCATATTCAAGTATTTTTCAAAATAAAAATACCTTTTATACTTAAAATATGTATTTAATTTACCAAAGCCTTCCAAATAATTCTCTCAGGTACCAGAATATAAATCCAAATGTTTAAAAAACTATTACTGAGTTGTCTTTTCATGTACAATTTAAATTTGTTTTCACTTAGTTTTTTACAAAGGGACAAATTAATATATAAGTTTTTCACTGTAGAATAATATACTGGAGTATATATAGAGGATCACTGTTGATGATGTTTGATTTGCACTCATTGAGAGCTGCTTTCAGTAGGTTAGATGATGTATGTTCTAGTCTATACCAGTACATGAATATTTGTACAAGATTTAGATACACCCATAATGTATTTACAGAATTTCATATTGAGTTTTTCAACTTCCCAATCTTTAAATATATCAAAAAGAGGGATATTTTTCCTTTTTGGAGTAACATTAATAATGCTCCATTCTCACAGCCATATAAAGCTATAGGTTTAATACAGTAATCAAATATATGTAAAAATGTTTTTAAGGAGGGGTTAGCATTTTTCACATCCCTATAAATTTTTAAAGCATGCCTTTAAACTTTTCTGACACACTGACAGGCCACAGTTGCTAACTGGGACCAGCACTGAAATGGCGGGGGGGGGGGGGGGGGGGGGGGGGAGCTGATATATTTGTATTTTCTTAACATAATACATAAAATGGATAATATTGAATTTATATTAATCTTTTTTAAAGGAGTGTTATGATTGAATCACCACAAAGCCTAGCTCCTATTTCCAATAGCTTTTGTTAGTTTTCCCCATTTTCAGATAAGTTTGACTTGATTCCCAGTTTTAAATACCTGCAAATACTTGTTGACACTGTCACTATTAGTTTACAATTCAAGGGGAGTAACTCTGCTGTATAATTAAAAGACAGTATAACTTGTAACTGCCATGACATGGCACAGTACAGATTGACAGAATCTGGACCTACTGTCTGTTTGCTGTGTATTGATCTTAGGTATTGACCTATTTATAGACCCCATTCATTACCTGTGTGTTACAACCTTGGCTTGGACTTGTGTCAAAGGAGTAAAAAAACAACAAAAACTAATTTGCATGTGGTTCGTGTGATAAATTAAGCTTCATTTGAGGGTTATACAGTGGTGGAACATGGTTTAATAGGCCTGTATCAGGCAGGTATTGACCACTGTTTATGTTTGTGGTTTAAATTTTCTGCAAGAAATGTCATTATAGTAAAGCTCATTGATAAATACCTTCACAGGTGACTGATTCTGAATTAATGAGCTACACCTGATGAATTTTAACTGTCCTGGACCCTATACACTTTTACCTGGATATAAGTGCCAAAATTTTAGACTCAGCTGATGAAAATTCATAAAAAAATATATATTGTGGACTGTTTGTGTAAAAAGCAGCTTTAAGGTTGCTGGTGCCAATTTGAAGGAGGCTTAAAGAGTTACTTCCTGTTTGTGAACCCTGACCTATAAACAAGTTTTTCATTGGGTAAAGGGGCTGTGAATTCTCTCAGGGACAGAGGGGCGAGAGACAAGGAGGTGCCAGGGCTGAAGGTGAGATATAAATAGAACGAGGTCCGGCTGACAGAGTCAGCGAGAGTATTATGACACGTATCTGTCAGTACTGTGTTATATAATGTTGATGTTTCGTAAAATCTGATTATATATCTATGGAATCTGTTATATATAGAGGATTTAACTGTGTTATCAGGTGTTTATAGCTGAGAGTACAAATTCTCACAGTGGACTGACTTTGTAAACACTTGAAAAATCAAAGAGAAAAAAAGAACTTTCTAGTATTCAAATGTGACAGACTACTTTGACATAAGTATCACAACCTGCAATTAGTGGACCTCAATCAAAATAAATGTGTAAGTCAACAGTACACAATTAAATATTTATAAAAAAAATACTTAGATATATGTTTGTAAGTTAAAAGGGGATGGTTTATTTTTAGGATAGATTTTATTATTTATCTAGAAACATTCGACCCATATGATGGGGTAAATACTTCAGTGTACTCAGTTATGTAAAGAGCGCCACCTTTTTATCAGCGTAAAGTTATCAGTCAAGGACCTGAAATTTTTAAACAAAATACCATACAACTATTTATACAGACACACTGACAGGCCAAGTGGTATTAGGGAGCTTCAGTCACTAAACTCACTTAAAGGTTGGTGGTTCTCCAATTCAGACATGATATATTTGTATTTTCTTAGACTATTTGTCATTAGTTTCTAGGTTTTTGTGTAATTAGTGGATATAAATTCCCTATGAATTTAGTTTCAAAAAGTATTTATCACAGGCATTTGTTTCGTAGGGGGTACCCCATATACAAAACAAGTGCCTGTGGCATTTATCATATTGCCCTATCATTCATATGATAATCAGTTACTTGCCCATGAAGTTGTGTCTCTGTACACCTGAGTGTATAAATTTAATTGCACTAAAATTCATCTCCATGAATTTTGAAATGATTCTAGTGGTGATGCTAAAGTTTATATAAGGTCAGCAGGTCGTGGCTGAAGGGATTTGATATCCTCCCTTCTGTAATGCTGACAGCAATATTTACAAACAATATACTAGGAGCTCATATCCTCCTGTTATTATAGTCATGCATGACGATGTATCAATCCTTGATGAGTCCATTCATCTGTTCATTTTGTTCTTATCAGAATAGAGAGGGTAGAGTGGTTTATGATATTGACTACAAATTAACACAGTTAGTTTTGTCAGTATAAATTCCTACAAAGGATGAGAGGTTAACGATAAAATTTGATGAATAGCCTATCAATTATAATGTTATACCCTCCCAAGGGGCTGATGGTAAATTTGGGCAGTAGGAGAGGAGAAAAAGAGATGCATACATGCCTGTAACACTGATTTCATTTCATCTTTGGGATTCAAGTAAGCAAAGAAATTACAGTCAAATCTCATTTTGGAACACTGCGAGACTCCGCAGTTACTGTGCTTTATTGAGACATTCTTGATTCTGAGTTGATTTGTCTTGGTATCGATTTCAACAATTTGAGATATTCTTAAGTCCGAGAGAGATTCATTGTAAGGTCAGGATCTTTGACTCACTTTAACATACCCCAAATATTCCACACATCCATGTTAATGTATAATATTAAAATCAATTCAGCTAGCGCTGTTGGTGATCGGAATCCAAATGTTATGTTCCCACAGAATAATTAATAGTCACCAGGCACTACAAACTTGTACCTGGTTTACCTGCCCCTTAGCCTTCTGTCTTGTGTGAACACCACTCACTGCCAGCCTGGGCAACTCTCTCCCAGCCTCTGGGCCCCCTCCTAAATGTCACTGCGTAATACAGAGTCACCTTATGGTCTGGCTGATCAAGGACTACTGATAAAGCAGCCATCATCAAAAGCCAAGCTATATCTCAGGTATATAGTCTAGAGGATAGATTTAACTACAGGTAGAAATTACAATTTGATGGTCCTCCCGTAAATTTTAAGGTATGTTTATTTCCTCTGTAATTAACTCGAGTCTCGTGGGACTTTTATGTATGGCTGTGTTTGTGAATGTAAACTGAATAAATCTGCATGGACGGATTGACTTATAATAACTAGAAATTGTGGAAATACTATATACTGTGATTATCATATCGCCTGGAAAATAGGAATTTTAAGAAAGAATTTTTCATATAATGTACTGGGTAATCAGTTGAACTGAGTTAAATTTTCCTTTGCAAAAGCTGTGTCATTGTTGTTGAAATATGAATCACATTTGAAATACCCCCGGTAACTGAAAGGGTGTTTGTGCTGCTGGTCAATTAAGGTATAAACTATAAAAAGGCAATATGAACAGATACATGTATATGTCTTAAGGTGACTATGGCTTATAGCTCGTACGTTATTGCATCTATAATTGGTTCAGGTTAACCAACAGTATTATAATAATAAGCCATCAAAAGCAATGTCATATGAATTCACTGTGATTTGCCTGTAGCTAGCATGAGCAATATTGACAACACAGAAAATGAGTTTGAACAATCTAAGCATAAAAAGCATGAAGTCCATCACCCCCTAACTATAAAATGTATTCTAGTCCATTGCAATTAGGACATAAAATAAAGTCTTTGAATTGGTGCCCTGTGGAGAATTTTTACAAAATATTTAACAGATGATTTACATGAAATTGAGCAATTTTAGAGGAATTTGGCATAACATGTACATTATTTTTCCTCCAGACACCTAATTCTGTTAATTTGAGTAAATTATGATTTTCATTCATCAGTTCAAACAATATTAACTCTGAGGCATCCTTATGGTATATTGAACAAAATATATTAAAGTTTCAGTGTTTTCTCATGATTTTTTCTTCTTTCTTTTTCAGAGCACAACTGCAGTTCCAGATAAATTGGTGACAGATATGCAGACAGTGGAGAGACCAAAACTTACAGGTAATATCATAAAGCATGCAGGTAACCCCCCACCCCAGTAAATTTACCTGTGAAAGTTAAATACAGGCATCCCAGAACATCTAAATATAGCATAGTTGGAAGAAAAAAAACCCAACATAATGCCTTTTTTATTTATCAAGGTTTTTTAAGTATTGTAGATTTTCTAAAAAATACAATTGCTCCAGATATTAGGTCATAAAGATATTTAGTTACTTTGACACTGTTTATGATTATTCAGTTGACATATTGCCTTTAATGTGGGTTGCATGTATTCTAAATTCATATGCATGTATTAGTTATTTTGTGGTGCATGCTTGTTGCTTTGGGCTGTTATAAGGTGACACCGCCCCCGAGACTCCACTCCCCGACTACGAGGACGAGACCGAGGGCGTAGAACTCCGACAGAAGCGATTTCGATTCGTCCGACAGTTCAGCAATGTTATCAGCAGTATCATATCTATAGGTACCAAGTGCATAGTGTGCCGTCCTGTACTAAGCACTGAACTAGGACTTATAATTAGTAGAAGCACCTAGAAAAAAAAGCATAATGCTAGCAGTTTGACTTTTCTTTAGACATCTCCTACTTTTAATTATATGTTGTCTAACTGAATTTAATCCATAAGTGCAAGAAAATAAGAAAAATTACTTGCATACTAAACTCAATTTTCAAATATTCTTAACCCATTGGTACATTTTTTATTAACATTTCACTGAAATCTGGTTGGTCTTCAGCAGTCCTGCTAGCAGATAAACAGACAGACAGACATGCAAACTGCTAGACAGACAGATAGATAAATAGCTAGATAGATAGCTAAATAGATAAACAGATGGACAAACAGAAAGACAGATAAACATACTATAAGAGAGACCAACAGGCATCAAAATGAATAGACAGACAGATAGACAACATTCAATGAAACTGCTAGCTCTTCTAACCCTGTGATTGGTGGATGGTATAAGCACTTGTAATTAATCTGTATTTGGTTTGAAAATTGACAATATTTGTGGTTTCAACTGTGACTAAAGTACTAACCATTTCTAATAATTTGATGTATTGCCAACATAATATATACAATTCAAAAAAATATGTAATATATTATGGATACAGAACAATTGTAAAGGGGGATCAGGGTGGTGGGTTTATGCAGGTGTCAGATGAAATCTAATCTACCTCTTGATATAATGGAAATAAACTCATGAAATTTTTTTTTTAACAATAACTAAATTATGTTTAAAAATTTCAACAGTTGCATTTCAAAACATTATTCATTAATTGTTTTATAAATATAATGATTCAGTTCAACACCAGTCATATAAACATGTTTGAATCTGAGAGCCTGAGTATAAACAATATGTTACACTGTCACACAACATTGTCCTTATCACCACGATCTACCACCGGTAGTTACCCCACCAAAGAAATGCACAGGGGTGATCAAATGAACAGATATTGTAAGACCTCCTGAGAAGAACATTAAAGTTCATTTTGATTTCTGACAAAGCGTCCTTTGTTGGGTGTGCAGTGCTTTCCCTGGTTGAAGAACAAGCCCCTCTTTGTGAGTTCTCCTCTGTTTTTCCTCCCTCTGAGTTCGGGCTTCAGTGTAGTAAGTCAGGGGGATTTGATCTGAGGAGAAAAAGATGTCTTAGGGATGAATTGCCATGGGGAGGGAAATGATTTCTTCATTGACATCTAGTAACAGTTAATTATCTGGAATTACTCAATCTTCTGCTGGAGAGAAAAAACGGGATAAAAATTTATTGACTCTGTATCATGATTACTTCTCAGAAAATAGAAATGATATTATGTTGACAAGTCTTTTTGTAGAAGATATACTTGAGAATAATTTGAACTTGATTTATTGTTTACATGCATATTATAGTACAATTTTAAGGAAATAGTGCTGCAGGACTTTGCAAATTTTGTATCCAGGTATTTTGGCTGTGAATTGTTCAAATTCATTTTAATTAAGACAGAATTATCTTGCCTGGTAACAATATATTTCATATACATGTATATCACATTCATCATTTTAAGCTAGCTGATTATTTATTGTCAATATAATGAGCATGATCAATGATAACTTTCTGCTTACCTGTAATTCCTTTTAACACTAATTATATAAATAACTAATTTAGCAACTGTTACAAATACATGATAAAATCCCTTGCATGTTTGATTAATTTTTATAAATTTGAGAAATAGAGGTGATTACATGTGTATACTACATGTAGTCTACTTTTATTGATGCCCCAAATGAAGTGAGGGCTTAATGATTTTATAATTGATTGATGCCGTAAATCACCTGGTCACGTACTAACTATAGCACTGGTCACGTTGTTGTTACAGATGACAGCTACGACCTGCCCGAGCCAGAGCCCGATTACCAGGACGAAGACGTGATCGACGCTCCCACGGAAAAAGAAAACACCATAGACATGTTATCACACTCGCTGAAGGAGAAAGTGATTTTACGTGAACGGAAATCCTCCAATTCAGAGATAGACAAAAGACTGTCCGATCCAGGAAATGACGATTTACTCATAAAACCGAAGAAGCTAGCCAACCCCTGTATTGCCTCCCCTGCTCGGATGGCCGTTCATAAAGAGCTGCTTCTCAACTATAAAATGTAGGTCAAGTTTAAAGTAGGTCAGATTCAAAAATAGGTTACAGCTAAATTCTTAATAAGCATTTTCATAGAATTTTATTTTTCAGAGTTGAACTTTTTTTTGGTTCTTGCTTTGTAATATTTAAGAAATGGTATTGTTTTTTAATGAACTTTACTCTCCTGCATTTGTTATACTGTACATGTACATTCAAAAAGATGGCTATAAAGATTTGATCTTTCATGTAGTCAATACACAGAGAAATCATGGGAAATTAGACTTTTGATATTTCATGACACATATATTCATGTTGACAATAAATAAACATGTATTGGCTTTATATTGCATTTTAGGGGTAAGAACATCTTGGAAAAACCAGAGCTAAACAAAGTGTTTGATAAAGTCAAGGAGAAGCAAAGGGTTCAGGAATGGGAATCGCAAAAGAAACCAAACAAGAGGACCAGTTTAGAGCTTAAGTTAGAACAGCAGGCATCAAGGTTAAAAGAGGTATAAATGTCTTGATATATCCAATCATCTTCAAGAAGTTTTTGCATAAAAAAGTGGACATACATGTAATATAATATAATTACTGTATCTGGTCTTGCTTTAAAATAACATCCATTTGTATTTGATTCGCAATATGTCATTTTGTCAAACTAATTTGAGCAAGCCATATGCAACTTTAACTTGAGAATAAGTTAGTTTGGAAGTCATGTGGCATATGATATCATATACTCAACATACTCAAAACCATGCAAAATGAAGATGCTGTACGTACCAATGGGTCCCCAAAGAAAGATTTCATATTACTCCTGAGGCAAAAATTATATTTCTTTATTAATTGATTAGATTGAACTGATGATTTCAGAGCATGTTTTAAATAACAAGAAGGTTAATTTAGGGCCATGATTCTGACCAAATTGATATATAAACATTATTGCTTGCATATATTTGATAGAATGGCCGATTTCAAATTGACAGTGTTTCCCCATGAATATAAGGGTGCACTTTGCATTGTCATCTACTATTAGATTTTTGAAAACAAAATTACACCAGCGCTTCAGTAAAATAGCTAGTATGAAATGTGGTATGTATTCTAGCTGGTTTAATTTAAAAGTTTTGACTTTAGTTTTCACTATTTCGTTTCACTCGTTTTTGCCATGGCTTAATTTGTGATTTGCAACTGTAGGTTCAATTTATAATGATCATTATTTTAGAAATGGATGAATTTATTTTCTTTGTTGTTTTCAAAAGGGGAACAATTTTAGCCATGTTTCAAACAATTGTCAAGTTGATAAATAAAATTGGGTGGAAAAGTTCACCAAGCGTGGATCAGTTGTTCTGCATGTCTCATGTGACTCATAAAAATGATAATGTTCATAGCCCGAATAAATTATCAGTAGCAGATTACTGCCCTAAAATTATTATATCATCAAGAATTTGTCTGTTTTTGGTATGATTCTGAAATGCAGTTTTTTGATAAAACAAAAAGGCTTTGGATCAAAGGGCTTTTGGCCCCTGATTGTATAACAAAACAGTCTGGAACAAAAAATGAATAATCCCATGTGACTATAATTGGTGGAATGTCTGTAGAAGATTGCACAGTAAACAATACAGTTGTCAGACTGCATGAGAATGCAGCAGAAAAATCAATGTCTCTTGAGTGAGTTACATAATATTGTATGACTTGTCACCCGACACTGAGGACTAATAGGGCCGCTACAGAGGCTGGAATGCTGGAAAAATTTCACGACAGTCAAAATGTGACGATTTATTTTTTCCACTAAGAGTGTTCAGGCAGCATCGCTTGGGAAATTGAAATGAAACCGAATCTTTGTTTTGATGAGGATTAATAAATAAAGCTTCAGATGCCTGTGAAGATGTAGCACAAAATGACTCTTTAATGAGTTTTCTTGACAACCTGAAGCCACCCAGAACTATCAATTAAAACCATAAAGTTTATTTAATACACATGTATAGTGTTATATAGTAGGATGGTCCACTTTGTAGAGCTCTTGGGTGTTTGTAGTCCTCTGTACTATGCGTATATTTGATATTGTCATGGTGATCTGCTATTGGTTCTGGTGGATAACTATGAAGAGTCATTAAATAATCTTCTGTCTATCATTTTGAATAAACAATTGTCACTCATTGGTAACCATAGAAATCAACTTGTCACTAGAAAATATCTCACATTTCTAAATGCAGTAAAACTATGAAAGTCAGAGCAAAACATTAATTTTCTCTGTTGTCTTATTGCAGCAAGAAGAAACTCTGAAACCAGTCAAAGAAAAGAATGAGAGTGAGTCTGAACTTTCACGAATGCAATCCAAAATTCTCAGTCGATCCATGAATGGTTCCACGGTTAAATAGCGAACAGCCGAACTCTGAAATCCTCCATACTTGTCAAGTTTCATCGCCACAAGTCATCTGTAGAGAATGAATTCAAAGATGAAAAAGAAAGATATATGCCCACATTTTTGTATGATTGAAGTGAATTTTTTTCTTATTGTCAATATTTTTGAATTCATCTGGTTTGGAAGATGTCCATTTTGTTAACAATCATACCAGATAAAGTGTATGCATGAATTTCAAATTATGTCTTGTTTCCATTTAATATTTTAAAGAATTTATACTGTATATTTCAAAACAACTTCATGAAAAATTTAATCATTTGATTTAAAAAATGCTGAGAAAATATGGGCTGTTGGTGGCTATTTGTGTTGTAAGATGCATTTAGTAATATGTTTCACCAGCCAAAGTACTCTGTATTGGATCAGCTGTTAAAATACTTAATATTAAAAAGTCAATCATAGATAAAACCAAGTACATGTACATAAATGTAGTGAGACTGTGTGCAAATTGTGTTGCATTTAGCATTATCTCCCCTTGACTATATAAAAAGTGACCAAGTTTACATTGTGATATGAAAAAAAAGTGTGCTATTATTCAGATGATTTACTTTTTGTATTTTGTACATCTGTATTGCATTTGATTTATACAGAATTTCTAATAATAATTAATTTTTGGGAATGACTTCAATGTAAATTGAAATTGTAGCATTCTTTTATCATTAAAGGTTGATAAAGTTGTCTTACATTTACAACATGTACAATTTCAGTGATATTTTTAAAATGTTATCATTGCACATTTGTAAATGTTTGGCATCATTTATCATATTTGACCAATTATCATTATTTTCATTTCCAATCAATATAACTGTAGTCATTATTTTAATATAGAACATTTTTCAGTCATCAAATTTTTTTTTCAATCAAAATACTACATATATGTATGGCATTAAGTGTGGTACATTCAGCAGCATAATTTGTCCTCCTTAGTTTAGTCATAACAATGATGGTCCTGAATGTTAACAGATGCTATTTGGATGACATTTCCTATCTAAAAGATGTGTCAATTGTTTGCAGGTTCAATTCAAAAGAATTATATTGCATCGCTATAAGATATATTTAGGGGTGAAGAATACAATTTATAATATTACTAGGTACATGTAAATATACACTTGCGAGATTGTCAATACTAGTATATATATTTTGTACACGTTCTTGTGTTTAAAGATTGTATTTGTTAATCTTGTAACAGCCTTTATTTGACAAAAGTTAACAAGGAATTGATTATAGGGAATTTTTATGGCAACATTAGTACAATTTCTATCAATGTTAACTTGAAGTTGTAACTCACTAGACTACTTGTAATCAAGCCTCATTTTGATTCAGATTGACAGTCCATTTTTCTTTACTCAGATTTAGTAAATGGTTAATTATTTGTCAAGATTATTAGGAAAACAATCATCATTTAAAATGTGAGATGCACTTTTTCTACAATTTAATTTTACCTGAAAAACTAAGGTGAAAATTTGATGTCTTCCATTACTGTGTAAAAACCTGTCCAGAGGCATTTAGTGACTTAACTTGTGTTATTTTAAAATAAAAGTCTTACCGATGATTACAAAACAGCTGCAGATCATCGTCGGGTCAAAGACAAGGTCAACTGGGCATATGATCATGGTAGTTGCAGATATATAAAACACTTCTGTTCAATATGCCCTAATCATGTCAGTATATTTTATGTAAACTATAAGTTGTATTTTCAGAAACTTCTTTTTCTCTAAATTTTCTCCTTTACTTTTTTCCCCCTGATTTTATAATAATAAGATAAAAAATATTTTTCTACGGTACATGGTAGAAATCTGCAGATTTGAGTGTTTTCCCACATATCACATCATTTGGTGCTACATACAATGTACATGCTTAGAGCTAGAAAAAAAATTAAAACAGATACTATATAATGGGGTATCCTTCCAGTAACCCCCCCCCCCTTCAAAATCGAAGAAATATTTTTCTTTTATAAATGTTGTCCTTTTTCTGTTGTGTAAATGTTTTGTGACATGTGGCTTACAGCCAGTTAGAGCTAAAATTTGTTCTGTTGTGTCAGATTCTATCCAAAAACCACGCATTTTATAGTATTACGTTCTGTAAGACATTTGGACCTCATTTAAATATTTGTATGCTATATATATATTATGAATAATTTATTAAATGTTACTTTAAACATGTCTGCTTCTTTTTCCTACAAGATTTTGAATTTCAAGGTTACATACTGAGCAGGTTGAGATTGAAGATACATGCATGTATGTATATATATATACTACATGTACAATGTATATTGTGGTTTTATCAATATTCGTTGCATGAGCACCAATTTTCGAGGATTTCATTGTTGAGCAGATCCACGAAATTCAATGTTCATTGAATGAAGAAATGTGTTATTCATTTGTACAGACAATGCTTTTGTCCTCGAAATTATGTATCCTTGGAAATGTCCATTTTACAAAATCCACGAAATTTGACGCCAACAAAAATTTATGAAACCACAGTATATGTACTGAAGGTCTGCAAAGAGAGATGTAGTGTTCTTCCCAATTTCATTTCAGTGCATACAAAAATCTAGGAACTTTTCATAGGGGAAGTTTATACAGTCTCATCCAAAGGACAGGTTTCCATGACCCAAAGCGGAATTCGTATCTGGGACTTTAGGATCAACTCTTTACTTCACGACTCTAGAGCAGTCTACCATGGCGCCAAGCAGGCAACAGTAATGTGCAACATGAAAATTTGTATTAGTATATGAAGTTTGATGAGAATATCTTGTCAATGAATAGTTTCCTTGAAATTGATATCTCGAAAATTTCATATAGACCTTTAATTAATTCTCACTAAAATGTATTTAATTCTCACTAAATTATGCACAAGTGCATCAGCTTACATAAAAATATCTGATCTAAATCTGAGCTAAACACTAACTGGAGACAAGAGGCCCATGAGACCTGAGTTTGGCCCTGCCTTCCCCCTTGTACTATCCCTGTGGTTATGATTCAAATAATTTAGAATCTACACTTCCTCAGGATGCTTCCACATAAGTTTCAGCTTTTCTGGCCAAGTGGTTCTTCCTTTAAAGAGTTTTTGTATATTTATGTTACACCCACCCTATTTTGTCTTTTACACTACCCCAGGATTTCCATCTCCCCAATGGTTTTCGAATACATGATTTTAAAAAATCTTTGCATTTTTAAAGAGTTTTTGTAACTATTTCAATGTAAATCTTGAATTCTCTGTTGTGGCCCTTCATTTTAACAATTTAAACTCCCTTTTACCCAAGGATGCTTTGTACTAAGTTTGATTACCGGTAATAAAATTGGCTCAGTAGTTCTTGAGAATAAGTTCACAGATGGATGGATGATGGGTGGTCAGGAAAACTCAATTGAGCAGTGGTTCTTGAGAATAAGTTCACAGATGGATGGATGATGGGTGGTGAGGAAAACTCAATTGAGCTTTAGCTTAGGTGAGCTAGTGATGTCAAGGTCAAAAGAAAGGTGAAGGTCATGTTAATGTAGAATAGGTCTCTTTCATGTATCAACATATGAAGTTCGAGATCTTTTGTAGTTTCTTTAAAAGTGAGTGAAATGCAAAGCCGACGAAAGGACACAAGACAAACCTTATGTCCCAGCTATATTCATTAGGGGCATAATAAATGTCAAAAGCATAGCATAGGAATGTAGAGGTTTGGTTTTATGGACTCTATATATATCAGCATTGGTGGCTCCCAGGTAGACCATCAAACAATACAGGATTCAGCCTGGGTTGAGCTAGTAATTAATACAGCCATGCACTTTCTTTATGCATTCCTCCTCCATTTGGTGACCGTTTTAATAGATTTACATGTGCAAATCAGCAAGTCCTGCATCTTTGAGGATGAAGAGATCGGGGTATCTAGTTATGCTATATGGATCATGGTTATTGGCCTGGGTAGCTCTGTGGTAGAGCACCTAACAAGACAAGGGTTTCAGGTTGGATTCCCAGTGCAGCCAAGCATTTTCTTTATGTAACTAATGCAATCCTTTCCTACTGCAGATTTCAGAATTTTACAGCCTGCAAATTATTCATCTCCAACTTATAAAGCACAAAAACATCTTCCTTTGTTAATATATTTATTTTCGATCACTTCCAATCTTAATCAACTAAATATATCTGCTGCTTACACAATACTGCCAAAAACATTAAAACAATTTCTTCTGCAGCAGTGAGCACAAAATCAACCTTGAATGCCTCTGTAATTCGCTTTGAGCGCATGATCCAAAAGTTAGCCGTCTAAAATATACTCGTTACACACAACACCTTTAAGGCTACGAGTAATAAATTTTGCATGCATTTTCCTTTAAACAATTTCATGATGATAATACATATCAGCAAACAAAGTTGATTAAAAAATTAATTCGCAAGCCAATTCAGGCTACTTAAAAAATAAAAAAGAATACATCATAAATATACAAAAACTCCTTCTAATTGGGTCACTGATTCAGCTGCCTTTGAGAGTGTGTTTCCTTGACTCCTCCTCTACAGTGTGATGGGCGACCGGGCGGAACCACCAAGTAGCCACCGCCCGTCGCCCATCCGGAGACCACATTATCTCCCGCCACGCTCACCACCTCAACGTTCAGAACTTTGCCCAATGAACAACCGTCAACAACCCTCCGTCACTGAACACGAATTCTGCATTTGGCAGTTTAAAAATTTCATAATGATATTGGTTTCATTGGGCAAAATTCTTTTTGATCTTCAAGGGAAAAAAAAAAGCTGGGCTCCTTTTTTATTCGAGGTTCCCCATTTTTTTTCCCCTTGAATATGTGATTGGAATATATGTATTATGAGAATTGCACATTTTACTATTTTTTTGGTGCGTACAAGGTGAACTTCCCTCGTACACTAGATACTTTGTACTCGACTTCCACAGATTAAAAAAAAAAAAACTTCAACCTTCAATAACAAAAATTGTACAAAAATAACAACTTCCCCTGTAAATTACTCAAAACACTTTCCAAGATGTTCTCACTATTGGTAAAAAAAAAGTTCCGATTTGTCTTTTCTACCTTCAGATATTTACATGTTGAATTAAATTTTTCAAAACTTGGAATACACCTCTAATCCATTGTATACTATAATCGTTAACAGCTAAACACATGTACCTCTGATGCCAATAAAACAAGACTTGACCAACCCTTAGAAAACAATTGGACCTATCTGAATTTTCACAAGACCAAACAACTCTTTTTACATCCCCGTTTCGTGTAACGATTTCATCTGAGTGCCACAAAGATTATTTTCTCCCTCCCACGATAAATCGGACAGGTCCACAGACTACACAAGCGAGCCATTTATAGGTGGAAAACTCGAGATTGGAATGGATGTCTCCCCAACCAAATCTACAACATCGCACGACCTCTGGAGTTATAATTAACATAGAAAATCATTATGTACAGATTCCATAAACCCTCCAAGTTGTGATCACCATCACAGTAAACACCTTAAATCACTCGGGAAAAAAAATGATCTTATTTATAATTCATAACAACTTGGAGGGCAACTCAAGAGCAGATAACTATGATAACTTTCTAGAATTTTGGAAATATTTCAAAATTTTTTCAAATATTTTGACACATTTTTCTTCTTTGAACAAAGATCAAAAAAAAAAAAAAAAAAAAAAAAAAAAAAAAAAATACCCCCTTAGATTCACATTATGCTTCAAAAATTCAAAAGTTATAACATCTAACACAAACTTTTAAGTAAAGTAATTTTCTCTAACAATTTCTCTTGAAAGTTATCTTCTCTTGGTTCTGATATAGTGAGAAAAGGGCAAACAATCAAAAAACAGTTAAATACAATCTGTTTACCATAGACAGTGTCTCCTCATTGCTACACAATATCAGAAATGGATTAACATTACAAAATGATATACTGTTCTCATCACAAATAGATCCTAAATATGATTCACAATGTCTTCATCTCTACAACAAAGTACAAAACAAAACTTAATTTACTTGTCTTCACAATCTTTAGACAAAGTAAATCATATCAAGGCTTCGTAATTAATATCCACTACCAAACAAAACAAAATTGATGCGCCTTTACACAAGATTCATGTACATTATAAGAATTTGAATTTTTTTCACAAAGTTGCTAGAAGTTTCCACGAAGGTCGCGATTTGCAGGCTGCATGGACTCTAATCTTCGGCGGGGCAGTCGCGGGCGTAGTGTCCCATCTCGTTACAGTTGTAACATTTGACGTTCTTACTGCTGCTTCTACATTCTCGGGAGAGATGTCCGGCTTCACCGCAGCTGTAACATAGAATGCATTCCATTAGGTAAACATCACATGAAGGTATCAACAGGAGTGCTTTATGCTTACTGTAGAATTAGTGGATAGCTTAATCTCTCGAAGGAAATAACTACCTTTCTAAATCCTTACCTTCAGGTACTAAAACTTGCAAGGAAGTTTTGAATCTTATCAATTACGTTTATAACACTTAGGCCAAAAATAAAAATAGTCTTGTTTCCTGCTACCCGACCTACCTTATTTTTTTGCACCCGACCTTAAAGTTTTTTTTTTTAAGTTTTGGGAAAAAAATCAGGAATTTTTGGAATTTCATGTTCCAAAACTGAGAAAAATATATACTTAATTGGTATTTCATAAAATTCTTTGTTTTAAATATGGACTTTGATAAAATACAACTTGAGTTGTGCTTCAAAAGACATGAAATTTAATTTTAAAAGACAATATTGACCTATATGGCATGTTTAATTTGATCTTGTATTAGTTCATTTCCAAAGAAACACTGTCGTAAAAAATAAAATAAAAAAGAAAAATAAAATAATTTTCCTACCTACCTATCCTATTTTTTTCAGGCTGGTAGCAGGAAACGAGACTATTATTTTTTTGGGCCTTATCATTTACAACCATTACTAACTTTCAAACTTTTTGGACATTGAAAACACCATGTCAAAAGATATTCACTTAATACATGCAAATGACACAATATTTTAAGAAGGCAGTTCCTCACTTGTAACACGTCTGATCCCGGCCACCACCACCGCGGCGCCCGTCTGGGCAGTCCCTGGCCAGATGTCCGGTCCTGTTACAGTTGTAACATTCCCTGTCTCCACCACCACCACCACCACCACCGCCTCGGGTCTCTCTGTCGGGGCACTCTCGAGCTATATGGCCCTCCTCTCCGCACGTATAGCAGGCACCACCCCCACCACCTCCGCCGCCACCACTGCGGCGCTCCTGGGGCTCGTTGGTGCATTCCCTGGCAAAGTGTCCAGACTTTCCACAGTTGTAACACCTTTCACCTGTTACAAAGGAAAACTTTTAAGTCTTCTTCTTAACTTGCCAAATCATATTGGATTTCTGGTTCCTTTTAGTTTATGTATGCATATTAAAAGGATTATTGTTCTCTTTTAAGAACTGGACATTCAAAAGGATTTTCTCTCTCTTGCTCTCTCAAAAAAAAGAACAGTCGCCCACTCGCAATTTGCGACCAATATTCCTTGTGGGCAACTTAAAATTACGTTCAAGTAGCCCACATGGCGATTACCAGGTCTCTCTGTTCCTTTTTTTCTCTTGAAAAATTTCGTAATCAGTAAAGTGCTTTATATTTACCAGTGAGAAATACTTAATACATAAAGCGTCTGAGTGATTGTGACGGACACAATGTTGCATCGAATGCGTAAATGAGCCCAACAAACCAAAATTTTTGGTTGTATCTATGAAAAAACCTGCCATGTGCTTGAATATATGATGTTTAATAACCATATCAATCTTTTTAAACAAGAGTTCAACTTCAAATTTAGATAAATCGTGCATAATGTTTTTACGGATAGAAAAGAAACACGAAGCATATGATAAAAAAAAAAAAAAAAAAAAACGAAAAATGGGGTTGTATTTCTATTCAATAGAAGGTGTGAAAATTTGTGGGCGAATAAATTTTGATGTGGGCCCCAGAATTGCAAGGTTTAGGCCATAATAAATAATAAGCTAGATTCTCATCCGAATTTTTAAAAAAATCGAGGCGGGCGGGCGGCTTTTATTTTATATTTTTTATTTTTTCAATTTTGCAGATTTTTTATTGACCTGGTCAATCGATGTAATTTTATTTACTATACCCGAATAAAAGTCATAGTAAAGGTTCAATTATCTCTTACTTCACATCATCACCGATCTTTCTCAACCAATGACCCTTGTTTAAATATATACGCATTTATTATTAATACCGTCTTCCTTGGAAGACGGTATTGTATAGTTGAAGTTTTTTACAGTCTTCCACTTCCTCTCTTTTGTGATTGGTAGAAATTGCATGATGAGAAAATTTTCAATTATTTCATTGGTTGAAATGCTGTTCAAGGCAAGGGAGATAACTTTCTGATGATCTATTTTTCGTACGACGTAACAATTTTGCAAGATTTCCAATCTTAAAAAAAATGACAAAACGAACAACAAAATCAGCAGTAATTATTTCTTAATAACATGACATCTTTTATAGCAATAAATTAAAAAGTCTTTTTAATTTCATTATAAATAAAATTTGATAGTTATTGCTTGCAGGCATTACAATTTATTATTATTCTTTTCCCCTTTCTTGTTTGAAGAGTGCATGGGAATCAGCCGAGGTTTGCCGAAAGCTCTCGGCCAGTAAAAGTTTACACTCGGATTTCCTCGGATGACTCGTACCTCGCACACATTGAATGGAGCGTAGCGGAGTCAGCCGAGGATTGCCAATTGAAAAGTTTACGGAGATGACCGTGCGACAACCGTACTGGTAGGGCTAATGCCCGTAAAAAGCTAATTTAGAAATACAAAATCAAGAAATTCAAAAGAATTACACGGCCTGTTAAGTATAGATCTGTTTACTGTTTAAAATTGTTGCTAATTTGAAAAGCTCTACTTGTAGCAATTACCAACTTTTCAGCTGTCAAAATCATGTCGACTTTCGCGGGATTTAAAACGAAAGTAGAATGGTAGATGAATACCGATTCCGATCAGAATTAAGACGAAGAAAAACAGAAATAAAAAAAATCAAGGCGGGGGTATAAAATCGGGGCGGGCGGGGATTAGAATCTAGGAATATTTTTATTATGGCCTTAGTAGCCCACATGGCGATCAAGGATTACAAGTTAGTTTAAAACCCTGTTAAAGAGACACAGTACAATTCTTCTGTATCCACGGGACTTTTCCCAACCCATTGTTATTATTATATATTATATATATGGAATGCTATCATCAATCAGGATGCCATTTCACAAACACTTATTGCCACCTCCCCCTTCCTAACAAATACCCCCTTTCTTCCTCTTCTAACCTCCCCACCCCCTACCTCTCAGATACTTATCACCAC
Source organism: Saccostrea cuccullata (assembly GCF_032062105.1). Classification (NCBI taxonomy): domain Eukaryota; kingdom Metazoa; phylum Mollusca; class Bivalvia; order Ostreida; family Ostreidae; genus Saccostrea; species Saccostrea cuccullata. The sequence goes on along the minus strand of NW_026924659.1, from coordinate 89,712 downwards.
CCCTCTTCTTTCTCCTCTGAATCCCACTGACCCCTCCACCACCACCACCATCTCTCTCTCCCCCTCAGATACTCACCACCATCACCCCCTCTCCCTCCCCCTCTTCTCCGATACTTACCACCACCACCCCCTCTTCTTCCTCCTCTGAATCCCCCTCTGCCACCTCCACCTCCTCCTCCTCCTCCACTTCGACACTCCCGGGCAAAGTGGCCTGGCTTTCCACACTTGTAGCAGCTGCTGTCACCCATAGTGTCCGGGCTTGTTCTTGTTTCTCTTGCAAACTGGATTGTAAAAACCACACCACTTTGCACCTCACCTCTCTCTGAAAAATTACAAAAACATTGTTCAGATCAAAAACTTGCTGCTGCACTGTATAGCTTATGAATAAACTCGGAATCATTTTTAAGAGAAAAAAAATCTACTCGTGACAATCTAGTTGAGTACCGTATAATCCTTATTAACCGCCCCTACCCCTATAAGCGCCCCCTTACATCTTTTTCAACCATCAGGAAATAAGGGCCCCCTGTACAGTGATTAAAATCAACAAGAATGTTATCAAAAAATTGAAGAAAGTGAAAATGAAACCTGTCCATTATCCAATTTCTCAGTAGGAAAATGAATAATTAGCATAGATTGGATGGATTATCTTCACTTTAAGTAAAGTTAGACATTATTTTAGTGGTTCCTTGTATTTATTTTTTTTTTCAAAAGATTTTTTGAAGTTAAAATATGACATTAAATATCATAAAGAGAATACCAAAATAACCGCCCCCTTTTTGCAATTTTCTAAGCGCCCGGGGCGGTTGTTAGGGTTTATACGGTATTATGTAAACCGTGTGGCTACAGAATTGAATGTTGATTAAACATCACTTTTATCAATGTTTATTTTGTTTCCACACTGAAGTTAATGCATTGGGTCCACTTTTTAGGTTATAGTTTGAGTCATTGGGGATGCTTTCTCCTCTCTAGCATCTGATCCCACCTCTGATGTGTTTGCTCTGCTCCCAATTTTTAATGCGATTTTGATTAAATTTTTGTTTGTCATCTTCATTATTTCATCCAAAAACTTGAAAATGTTTACAAAAAATCAGTATTACAAGAAATGTGATGTTTCATCTTTGAGCAATTAGGCCTATTTCAAAATGTTCACAGAAAAAAAAATCTATAATCTATATAGACAGATCCAATTTTGTCTTAAAACTTATTTCTTCTGTGATTATAGTATTTAGCCTAGTTTCAATACAAAAACTTTTAACAGAGAACTTTATTAAAAAAAAAAAGATTTATAAAACCACCCAAAAAGAACAAAGAGAAAAATTAAACACCTATGATTTACACGAACAAATTAATTCATTTCAATACTAGAATCGAAACATTGTCACAGATCTCGTTTTATTACAACTGCGCAGTCATAGTACAGACCACGTGCTTCGACGCCATTCCACACCACGCCATTTCTAGTACGTAATGTCGTACAAAATTGCCAATTAACAACACAAAAGGTTCATCAACGAGGAATAAAATAACATGTATTTGATAATAGAATCTATCATAAAACAAAATAATTGTCTTTTTCTCACCAATAATCTCTCCTCACCGCTCCTCGCCTCCTCAACCCTGTAGACCACGTTTCTCCTTGGCGCTCAATTTTGCTGTTTTGCACACGACACTTTGCACACGGAAAAATATTATTCTAAAAAGAGACAACGGACGAGGACATTTGTTCCGAGAAAGTCTTTTAACCTTAATGGTTAAAGAGAAGTTACATTTATTCAAAATTCCTGTCCACAGCATTGTTATTTTGTGATCAGAAAACTCGATGCTAACAAGCAGAGTTAGAAAGTGAAACTTGTTTCATTTTTGACTGGATCTGTGGTTTTGATTCTTATTTCACGCGACTTTCAAATGCTGCTGGACATTTCTTTCGCCAGTTTCGTGATGATCGGCTAATGATTTTTTTCTCATATAAACAATGCATTTTATTTGTGGAGAAAAAGACTGTATCATTATCAGAAAACATAGCATTCTTTGGAAAATATAGGAAACAATAGATAAATAATTAAATTTGATTAAATTTTAATATAAAGTAAAATTTTAAAAAAAATTAAATAGAACAAACCGCTGATTCAGTTAATGAGCATTCCATCGAGAATGGTGTGGTACACATCCTTTCCCCCAGTTTCTAAATAACCCCAAAGCAAGAATCGGGGATCAGGCACATAAATACACAACATAAAAAAAAGAAGGAGTTATCTTTCCTAGTCGTACTTCTATCAGCTATAGGCGCGGATCAAGATTTTTTTCTAGGTTGGGGGTGGGAATGATCAACAGACGAGAAACATATTGACGCAAAGGTCGAAAATCGGATGCATCTCCCCTTTTTTATGACAGTGACATAGCATCGTTTTTCATGTTTTTGAAAGGGGGCAACCAGGGGAATTTTTTCAACAACAACAAAAAAACAAACAAAACAAAGTTAACTTGACAAGAAAAAAAAAAGAGGAAAATTATCCAAATTAATTCGAACACCTTGGCTTGCACATATTTTTTTTATTGTAATTTCCAATTATCATAACTCAAAAAGCCCCCCTACCCCCCCCCCACCCCCCTCCGGTTCCTATGCCTATGCTTTCATTAATCTCGTTATAGTATTCTCTAACCGTCTTTTTAAAAAAAAAATCATTATATTTTTAAGCAATTTCTAAAAGTCTCTTTAGTTTAAAACAAATACAACTAATCCTGTTTAAATAGAGAAAGTAATGTTGGTCCGTGTAACACTTAACAATTCAAATTTCTAAAATGGTTTTGAGTTTTAGAATGTTAATATATTAGTTCAAATTTCTAACTTTCAAAAACTCAAACTGATTTGGTATATTGAAATTTAATATTTTAGTTCAAAAATCTAAATTTTCAAATTTCCAAACAAGTTTTAGAATTTTAAGATTTTAGATTTTTACCTTAAACATTCAAAATTCAAATTTCCAAAAAAAAAAAATTTGTATTTTAAACTTTTGAGTTTTTAATCTACCGTCTGTTTAGAAAGTTTACGCTTAACATTCTAAAGTTCAGTACAGTTTTACGACTTTTAATATTTCAAAATTTACTTCAAACTTCTATATTTCAACTTTCAAAACGTTTTAGATTTTTTGAAATTTAGAATTTTGATTTAAACATTCAAATTTCAAATAACCAAAACACCTGAAATTTTCAGATATTTACTTCAAATATCCAAAATATCAAATTCCAAACCTGGTTTGAATTTCGAAACTATTTCAAAAACACTTTTGGTTTAGCAAAAGAGCTTTTAGACAATTAGAATATTGAACTGATATTCAAAATTCAATTTGGGTTTGGAAATTTGAAATTTGGATATTTAAAATAAAATTCTAACACTCAAATTGCTTGGGTTATTTGAAATTAGAACATTTGAATCAAAATTCAAAATTGATTTTAGAAGTTTGAAGCTATTTTTTTTATAATCAGAAGACGAAAAATATCACTGAACTATAGATTGTTAAGTGTTAACTTTCTGAACAAACGGTAGACTAAAAACTAAAACGTTTAAATTACAAAAATCGTTTTTGGACATTTGAATTTTGATTTTTTAAGGTAAAAATCTAGAAACTTAAAATTCAAAAACCGGTTTGGAAATTTGAAAATTTAGATTTTTAAACTAAAATATTAAATTTCAATATACCAAATCAGTTTGAGTTTTTGAAAGTTAGAAATTTGAACCAATATATTAATGCATGTGTTTTAAAATTCAAAATCATTTGATAGAAATTTGAGTTGTTAAGTGTTACACGGACCAATGTTGATTATGTATAACTATGGGCCTTTGTTTTAGATCTACATATCTTCGCGTCGATCTCGTTTGACCTGTCAACTCGACTTGGAGTAACGGTTTATTATCTGGATCGAGACACAGAAGCATTGCTTTTTCTTTCCTTTTTTTGCTTAAAAAAAAATATAATTAGAAGTTTTTCTCTTTTTATTTTTTTTTTTAAATCGAGACAAAATTAATGAAAATTCAACTTTTTAAACACCGATGGAACTTGATATAATTCAAAGGTAAAAATATTTCTAAAATATGACCTCTTAAAATCCGTGATAGTGGTGCAAGGATGTGTATCAATCAATTCAATTTCCACTGAGCCTGATTCCAGGAATTATACTGCAGACACGCTCTCATTTTTTCCCAGATATATATTTTTCTGGAGGAAATGTTCATAGAAAGCCCCCCCCCCCCCGAACTTCTGGTTGTTATATATTGTCAAATCAAGGTAATATATAAGGGTAATTCAGTGTTTGTGTCTAAAAAATTGGTACTAAAAGAAGCTGGACCCCCCCCCCCCCCAAGCGAAATATGTTTTTCGAGTTTGAAAATCCCCCTCTCCTTTTTTGCTTGTTAATTTTTTCCTCAGGTAAGTTGAATCCCCCCTTACTTTCAGAAAGTACGTCTCTGTATTGTAATAAAATAAGTTTTTTAAAACACGTTTTTATAATATTTTTGTGTGAAACACTCTAGCAACATATAATTCATTATTATTGTACTTAAAATTTTAGGAAAAATTCTAAATCTAAATCTGTGTCCATGCGTACGTCTTTGGGCATGCAGTTAGAAATTTAATAACTTTAAATGTATTTGGGACATTTCCCTTCGTGTACCTCTTTGGAGATTCTTATTCCGTCTCCAACAAATTCGATCTAGCGCGTGTTTTCATTTAGTTTTAAATTTAATCAGTATCGCTGAAATGTATGAATGTGAAATCTAAACAAAGGTACCTGTGAAACGTTTGTTTGATCACGATGGAATGTTTGGCTCTTGCTAGGTAGCGGCAAGCGATTCGGCGAATTTTAATCAATCATTCAATATATGACGTTTAAGCAATGTCAACACAAATGTATACGTAATTCTTTTTAACTGTAACGCAAGGTCATTTAAATGGAAGCTTCCTGTGAACTTTCTGTCATAAAATTTGAATGGGGGTCGGATTTGTACCCAATCTAACTCTAGTTTTAAACTGTTAAAAGTCATTTGTCATCTTTCTTAGCGCATTGTTTCAAACGGTATGTGATTTGTTTCTTTTAAAAAGAATGGATTGGAATATAGTGGCTGTTTTCTACAAGGAATTAGAAATCAGCGGTGTAGAATGTTGAAAAAGAGCTGATTTAATGAATGTGTTGCTTCGACGGATCTACTGTACCTAATTTTTGATCAGGCTATTTTATCAATCAGTCCAAACTGAAAAGGAAATATAGGTGGGTAAAATTAAACAAACGATCACAATCTTTTATGTCAAATTAATAATAGGAAAGTAACACTATTCGCAATTTTATTAAATCTGAATATCGATATATGTCCTGAGAGTCATTACATTAAAGAGTTACATTTAATTCATATATGTCCTATCTGTCAGATTTCCATTAACAGTTCAACAGATATTGTATTGTTTAATGGACTTTCTGAGCTTGAAAACTATTGCTATCTTCAAATATTTCATATGTAAATTATGTACCATAACAAACTGTATTAATATCCAAATGAGGGACAACAGTACTGTCATGTTTGATGAGTTTTTTAAATTAGGGAAAGTTAAGAAATTTGATTTGATGTTGTTTTGTAAGCGCTAGGGGAGGACAATGTTATTAAGGTTTGTGTAAGTAGAAAGCCCAAAGGATGGAATCAATTACAAAGCAATTAATGATTTTCCAGTTAATGTCCCCCATACGGAAAAAAAGGGCAAACAAACTACTATAACAAATTACTAACAAACCACTATGGTTTGAAAGTAGTTTAATAGTATAGCAAATCACATGCAAATGAGCTAACAAAGTATACTCTAACAAACTACTATCAAACCACTCTTAACAAACTACTATCAAACCACTCTAACAAACTACTATCAAACCACTCTTACAAACTACTATCAAACCATTCTAACAAACTACTATCAAACCACGCTAACAAACTACTATCAAACCACTCTAACAAACTACTAACAAATCACTGGTAACAAATCCATCAGCAAAACACTAGATTTGAATTTTCCTTTACAAATCCACAAGTCTTTGAAAACACCTAAAACAATCACATTTTGAAATACTAGTATTCAACAAGTCTTGTTTCAGAGTATTTAAATTCCAGGATTCACAAGTTTAGCCAATGCAAGTGCAACATTCCAACATGTTCCCTTTTGTTTAGGAGATGCATTTCCAAGTCAATGTCTATGTACTTGTCACATATTCTCCTTCATGTTGCGTACATTTTCATAGTAATTTTTCCAAAAAAATGTTCTTCAAGCTGACATTTAAATATTCCCTGCTTCATCTGGCATGGAAAATGCTGCAATATATTTCCTTTTTTTCTGGCCTCATTGCAACTTTGAAAAACATTTTTTTTTTGTCTTATTTTCAAGTATACTTCCCATAATCCAATGCATAACTGATCTGAACTAGTATAGGAATTAATTAGGTCAATCTGAAAATAAATAAAAACCCAAAGCTAGTAAAAAGCATACGCATCCACATTCACAGAAGGTTACTGTAGTCCAGCCTTACTTTAGGTAAAAAGGAACTTCATGACATGCATTAAATACCTCTTCTGTATCCAGATCCATCTTTTAATAATGTTAAATGCTGCTTTTTCCAGTCAGAGATCTTAGAGAATGATACTAACAATTTGAATGTCCCTTCACCAGTTCCTTTGTTTCTGACCTGCTTGGTGGTTTGAAAATTGGCGCAAATAGCTAACACCGGATGTAAAGATTAAGCTGTTCTTGGAAACTTCAACAATTCTAGATAATTCAACCCTAAACACGTCTGTAAAGTAATTTCCCATGTGGTTAGATGCAAATGCTATACTAATAAAACACTGTTGCAAGATACCAAGTCTAACAAACTATAAAGAAATCACAATCACCAGAAATGAAAGACTAACAAACCACTGCAGCTATTTTTAGAAAAAGTGGTTTGTTAGTGGTTCATTAAATGCTATACTATCAAACTACTTTAACAAACCACAAAAATATAGTTTGTTGGTAGTTTGTTGATAGTTTAATAGTAGTTTGTTAAAAATCTTTTCCGTTTGGGCCATTACTCTTTGAAATATTCTGTCCATTATGAATGTATTATTATGATTTCTAAATATAAAATTTTCCATCCCCTAAAAATAATAAACATAACTGATTATTGAACATCATATAAACCACTGTTTAATTCTGCAATATTTATAAAATTAATACAGTTGAAATTTGTTTCTTGGCTGAATTCTTGAATACCAGGGATATGTCAATGTGATTTTGTAGTCCGATTTTTAACTTTATATTGAATTCACAGATATCTCAAATTTTAAACATATACTGAAGGGAAAAAGAAACGCAGGGAAAACTTTTGAGGTGAATTAAATTTGTTTTTCTTAAAATACTTTTTAGTTTTCCTATCTAACTTTTAAAATCATCTTTCAAAAAGATATAACCAAATTCTCGTATGATTTTGTGTAATTATTCATGAGTTATTGAAGTTCAAATGACGATACCCCTCAAAAGGGAAAATTGAAAACTCTCATTATCTTCAATGTCCATCTCGTGCACCTGTCAGAGTCTTATTTCTCCTTTGCATGTAATTTCATCAGAGTGTTTATCTTTTAAACCCTGGCTATATTTAGCATGAGTAACCACGCAAAAAAATAAGTCAAACGACGCGCGCATGCGCCAGTGAGAGGAATACAACAGTAAGTTGACTGGCTCAAAAAACCAAATTGAGGAATTGTTTTCTTTCAAATTTCGTATGAATGTAATGATTATAATCGTGTACACTATAAATGGATGTTTTTGTGGTAGTAAGGTGGCGATTTAAGAGATGGCAGGATGAATAACCCACTCGTAATATGGCTCTGTATTGCGTTAACGTCAGCGTCACGGTTGATTGAAATTCACTCCAGACCCTCTCTGACAACGGCTAAAAAGTTTTATGGGGGAAAATTTACAAGAGACTGCTTAGTAAACTGTTGTTAGCTTTTTCATTAATGAGGCAATTCGTAAACAAGACCCCATTGAACTTCCGTAAACTGTGCCAAGATTGCAATAAATTCATAATGTCTTTTAATATTGAAAAACGATGTGGATACCTCATCTGCATCAAATAATGCAACAAGATTTGTGAACAAACACGTCGTTATCAAATTGCACGTGTTTTGGGCTTTTTAGCGTTTTCCCTACGTTACATAATAAATTTTACGGTTGAGTAATTCTGAATACTGATTTTGATGCACAGTAACTAAATTTCCCATCTGACCAATTTTCGTAATCTTCGGTCATGTGGTAAAATTTTTATCGACAATTATGCTACCCTGCGTTTCTTTTTCCTTTCAGTATATAATCCCTGTTTTCTGAATGTATTTTTTTTCTTCAAAATGCTGTTTTTGATGTATTATTAAAATGATGCTAACTAGAAAGGAAAAAAAATCTTTAAAATAATATGAATATTTGATAATTATTGTAATATATTTTGCTCATTTTTGTTATATATATAAAGGACTCAAACAGAGTGGGGGGTCTTTAAATGCATTTTTAGGTGGGCACACATGCAATGCATAGAACAGAATTAAATGTTAAGAACTTGAATATTTATGGTATATGAAAAGTTTTACTGCTCATAGGAAATGTGGCCCAAAGAAAAAATCCATTTACTCTTCCTATGAGGGAATCCTATGATCAATAGCCTCCCCACTTTTTCTGGTCTCAAATTAAAATTTAGTTTTCCTTGTGTATTGTTTTGTTATCTCGACTGATAGGTTACCTGAAAATAGATTTAACAGTTCTAAGCCTTTCACATGATTTTTTCCTCATGCAGTAGTTCTTTTTTCAAATTTCACTGGAACTTTGTGTCTTTCAAATTAAATTAGTAATTTAATATTAATTTAGGATTTTATTTTGCTTTGCTAGATTTTGTTCATTAATATCAAATTCAAAATTTGTCATGTGTTAATGTGTAACTGATTAATGTGAACATTAACTGCTTTCAGAATAACTTAAAAATTCTTTTTAAAAAATTGTCTTCTTAAATTACCAGGTAAACATATTCATTCCCATAAAGTAAGAGTACATTTAATTGAAGAGAGATATTGATTTTTTCATTAATAAGCTTTATGATTTATTATCTTCTATGACTACTTGAATGAATCTTATCTAGGTATTGATGTATGCTTGTAAGAATGTGTTGATGGGTGTGGGGGGAGAAAATGGCCATGCACTTTGGCCTAAATGATTTGTTTGAACTGTGTGTTCATTTTATCTTATATAGCCACTCTTCCAATTTGAAAAACCAACAGCTTTTCCCCTGATTAATGGGCACAAGGTATTCAACGGGACCCTTTACACTAAAATGTTTTCAAGTATATTTCATGCTCCTATGACATGACGGAACCATTTAGCCATGTATTTTTTAATCGGGGGTCTTTTGACTCTAAGTCATTCACAGCCATTGAAAAAATCAATATTGATTGTTGCAGGTCTAAATTTTGGCAGGCAGGTTTTAATAAGCTGGATCAATAAGAAATTGTGGGTTCCTTAACACTGGTGCTAAAATTACACTGACCAATTAGGAAAATGAGACTAATTTGACTCAGATCACGTACAAGTGACGGAAATTAGAATGGACATGCTGGAGTATTAAATGGGAAATTTTCATTCGTTCCGAATAAGGAGGCAAGTTCTTGAATTCCTATTGTTTCAACATGTGAAAGAACTATGAAAAAAAAAATGAAACTATAGACACTTATGTTAATTAAAGAAATAGTTACTGTAATTGTCAATTAATTTACAGGATTAATTCATTTTCATGATTATTGTTTGTGGTGTGTGTTAAATGATGAGTAAAAAATCTTGTAAAGTCCTGCTTAATTATTTTCAGGAAATAGTGATGAAATATTTACTAAATATTAAAATTTGATATATATTAGATGTGCAGAGCAAAAGAGAGTAATTGTGCAGTGCACAATTTAGGAAGTATGTGCATATATATTTTTAGATCTGAATGACAGGTTCATAAAGGCATACATGTTAACCTATTGTGATGAAAAAAAGGGAGATTTAGACCTCAAAAGCGGTAGCATTGCGCGCGTGTTGTTTAACGCTTGGATTATCGATATCTTTCATGCAATATACATGTATATTATACAGTTATAAGCCTTAATTGAAATCAGGTACCTACACTAATTAATCTTAAATATCAACAGCAAAGAAGAAGACAGAAGCACCTTAAGTTTGACATAAATTGTACAAATTCAAATATTTTTCATGCTCATCATTTTGCTTGGATTGGCTGCTTTACCTATAGCGCTAGCCTTTTGAACAGTGATCTTTGCTGAAATAGCCTAGAAGCAATAATTATGAATGTTCATTCAGTTTTTAATGGCATGGTTTAATATAGATCTAAAATAAGTTCGTATCTTTCGTTATATAAATCAGATTTCCCGCGATGATCGAAAACGAAAGTAGAGATGTGCCACATGGCTTGGTCAATTGAGTGATTTTTATTGACTTTATTGATAAAGTTGTGAGCTTCTGTGCTTCTAAAGACGATGTCAAGTCCCAAATGAAAAAGAAATCTAACAAAATACTTTCAAAATATCTTCAAAACACTACCAAATCATACTTTTATATTTTCTTAGTATGTTTTGAAAGTGTTGCAAACGAAACATCAATGCTATACTTTACAGGAAATTTTGTTAATGTTTCATTACAATGTTGGTGTTTTATTAATGTTTCATTACACTCTGCAGAATGAAATTGCATTTTGAAAGTGTTTCATTATACTTCAAATTAATATTTTGTTAATTTCATTTGATTAACAGACATGTTAAGGGTTGACTTATCTAAGAGCAGTAAAATCTTCCAAGAACAACTTATCTATTTATATCCTGTGTTACTAGTTTTGCGCCAATTTTCAAACCACCAGCACTAATTTAGGTCAGAGAGAAACATAGAGATTGGTGAAGGGACATGTAAAGTGTTAGTATATATATTGATCCCTGATTGGAAAAAGCAGAATCAGGATGAATCAGGATATAACAGAGGTATTTATTTATTGCATGACATAAAGTTCTTTTAAACTGGACTATACAGTTAAACCTTCAATCTGTGAATGTGGATGTGTATATGGCCTGTTTTTATTATTTTAAGATTGACCTTTAATCCATTTTATAAGCACTGGGTTAAATATAATTATACTTGAAAATTCTGTGAAAATGTATGTGAATGGAGAAATGGTCAATGGATTGAGAATTATATCTCTTAAACCAAAGGATTTCACTGCAGAGAATGATCGATATAAGAGAGTGATCATGAATCGAACTTAATTGGTGTTTTTAAATGTTGGAATGGTGTGTGTTGAACATGGAATTCAAAATACTGTGAAACAAGATGTTTATAATATGTTTCAATATGAGACTGTGTTTAGATGTTTTCAAAGACTTGTGAATTTGCTAATTATAATTTTAAAAATTCAAATTTAGTGGTTTATTGATGATTTGTTACTTATGCTTTGTTAGTGTTTTGTTAGAGTGTTTTGTTAGCCTCATTTGCATGTGATTTTCTATACTAATGGAATACTATCAAAACACAGTGTTTTGTTAGTAGTTTGTTAGAGTGTTTCGTAAGTATTTTGTTAAAGCGTTTTGTTAGTAGTTTGTTAGAGTGTTTTCAAAGTAACTTGTTATAGTGTTTTGTTAGCTCATTTGCATGTGATTTGCTATACTATCAAAACACTTTCAAAACATATGTTTTGTAAGTAGTTTGTTATAGTATTTTGTTTCCCCCTTTTTTTCATTTGGGACGTGTTTTCATCTAATTCTTAAAAGCTGTATCTCCTTTTTCATGGCAGGGATGTTGATTAATTTATCGTAACCAATGTAATTACTGGTAGTCTTATGTTGTTGTCGTTGTCAAATCCGTGCTTGAAAACTATGCACAAAAAAGCGTTAAACTTTGTATGATTCCGAGTCAAATCACGCGATATCTAGCGAGATTTTATGAGAGTGGCTTCAAAAATGGATACCCAAGCGAACCAAAAATACTTTAGACGCAGCTTTTGTAGAAAAGCGGTAGATTTCTGAATTAAATCGGTAGGCGGGAGATGGAGTGAAAAAGCGGTAGACTCCCGCCTAAATCGGGAGAGTTAACATGTATGATAAAGGTGTGATAACTTTGCAAGAGTTGATTGATGGACAGTATTTTTTGTTTTATCAAAAGTACATTGAACTGTGAATTTGACATGTTAAATTTTTGATGAAGAAGAACTAAAGGTTTTGTATACTGGATTCCATCTAGGGAATTGCATGTCAAACAGTGTCAATATACTAATATTTTAAGCTCTGAAATCTGATATTGTCTACAATAACATACAGGTGAGATGTGTGGAATTTAAGATAGGACAGAATGGAGGCTGCATGCTCCGTTTCTGGAGCTATAGAGCTATTATTTAAGATCTTATATGGTGTGATCTCCATATAAGGAATGTTGCACTGATTTTCATCTCTTTGTGTTATTGCTGCAGCTGTGTGGGGATTGGACTGCAAAATTTTTATCCAAATTGAGCTGCTATCGATTGGTTGAAATTTGTTATTTTTACGTCCTATTATACATGTATATCCAGTATATGGCATTATATATTCGATCCGATATTCAATTTCTGAAATGTACGTCAGCTTACATCTTAATAGAGATTCCATATTTCAATTCCGTAAGATCATTGACCTGAATTGAGGATAATTAATGTTTAAATGGATTCTTCAGCTATTGAGATGAATCTTGCAGAGACCAAATGATGAAGTTCTGATTCATTTTCTGTTCAAAATGATTTATACCTTTCATATTTAAGTTTTAAGGTAAACGATAAAAAATGTCAATGCACACACTTTCTTTTTTATTTTTTTGATTACTCCTACATGAAATATGTACAAACCTAGCATTTAAAAGTTCTAAAACATGTTAAAAGATGCTTCATTGCATTCCTTAATAAATTCTTTGCCTAAAAGGTGGAGGACGATGCATTCAATGTATCTATTGACTCGATAATCTGTCATGAAATCTTTTTGAACGCATTGATAAAGATTTAGCTGGTAGTGCAAAGCACCTCTACATCAATGTTGGAGTATACATGTACGTGTAATCTTTTTTTTGTTTGTGTAATCTTTTTTCTTTGTTTAATAATTATATTGAGTACCTTTGTTTTGGTGTCTAAACATACTACAGTTTCCTTTAAATTAACTTAAAATGTCCTTTAAAAATTGTAAATCAATAAAAAAAACAATCTTATGGCCATATTTAGAAGTGTTTTAGGTAGTAAAAGAGTTCAGAAATAGACCTAATGGTTTGATATGGTCTTTTTACAGCCATGTTTCCCTCTGCATGTCAAACGAAAGTGATTTTGTAATTGTTGTGTAATTTCCCATTTAAGTGTTTTATTTCAAGTGCAGGTAACCTGACCCTTTAATGCATGCAGTGTAATTGATCCATTAATAATACAAAGGAAAAAATCAATCTGTGTTACCTCTAAAAAGGATATCTGTTAGAATTTTATCATTTTGTAAAATCTGGTGTGGGGGACGTACATGAATATGTTATTGGTGGGAATGGGACCATATTTGACTATTTTTGGAAATATTCAATGTCATTTACTTACTTGTATTTTACGGTCTAGGGTAATAAAATCACTTTGTTATAAGCATGTTCACTATAATTACTGTATTATACAGGGAAATCTTTGCCCCCATTTTATTTTCACCCTATCCTCCTTTGGGCGAATTTAAAACGGGGCGAATTCAAAGAATGCAGTATAATTTCTTAGACAAAACTATGACAGGGCGAATTTAAAATGGGACAAAATTGTTTTCATATGTGAAAGGGCAAAAATAACACAGAGCGGAAATAACCCCGTATACAGTAATTAATAAATCTACTGTATTTGTTTCTTGACTAGGAATGTGTATTAAGCCGAAAAATGACATTATTTGTCGCCTTTAGAGGGAAAAATAATCAATATACATTGATATATACACTTGTATATATATGCCTTTAGCATTGTAGGCAAAACTCATTAGACATTTACTTTAAAATGAATTCTATGTCCATGTGGGTTTGAAATTGTTTGAATATTTACTCAGAGACTAGAACTATTGTGTTTTAGAATGAAATTGAGCATAAAGTCGTAATAAATCAAACATTTAAACTTCAGTACAGTTATGTCAGACTTACGTTGAAGAAGTGGTACAAGGAAATCCTCTCAATTTCAAAATTAAGTCAATATTAGGACAACTATAGCTTACTCTAGCAGACTTTTCCACTTGAAATTGATCTGGTTACATCACAATGGCATGTAAACATTTATTTTTGGTACAAAATATACATTAAAATTTTGTCATTTCTTTTATGAAGATAAAATTTGGAAAAAAGTAGGACTCCGCAACAGGATTAGAAGTTCATTAAAAAATTACCAGTCTCAATCATTCCAAATTAGATCAGTGATCCGCTCTGATTAGAATGCGCTACACAATTTGTGTAGCAGTGGTAGGTTGGAGCAAAAGATCTAATTTTAGTTTGATTGCAATCATTCTTTCTTCATATTTTCTACTCTCTTTATCTGAACTCCTCAGATATCTCCAAGTATATAAGCTTGCGTGTCATTCAGTTTGAAATATAGATGTTTGCCTGTATATGTCCTTTAATTTTTGTACTTTTGATTTAAAGGTGTATAAGAAATGGGGAATGGAGCTTCTGCAGATGAGAGTCCCAACACAATCCGAGTTCAGGCAACTCCCACCCCCCGAGACAACAGAACTCAAAATCCCCGCGACAGCCGGACTCAAAATGGGGGACCACCGGAAAGGTCCAGACGGAAAGGGGGAGGTTTTCAGGAAGTAGAAATTCAAGAGACTCCTAGACAGGGAAAATCTCAAAACTCAGTCAGACAAGGTCAGCAGGGTCAGAGTTCAGAGGGGCGGAGCCAGCGACAGGGTCAAGCAGGGGGAAGTACCCAGAGGCAGGGACAAGCCCCGGGGGGTAGCACCCCTAGACAGTCAAACCAGCGAGGGGTAAGGCAGAGTTTCTATAAATCTCTGTATGCAGTAGAATTTAAAAGTAGAGGATAGATTAGTTTGCTAATTTTTAAGCATATTTTTATATCAACAATATTGATACCTGTAGATGAAGAATAATGCCTAACTGCTTTTTGGATAATATTTTGTAGTTTTTCACTATACAGAGTTAAATGTTTGTAGTATATTTAGGCATTTTGTCAAGATTATGGTTTGAATCATTGAGCTTAAAGGAGGTCCATAAATGTCAAGTACATGTTTAACAAAATTAATATTTATATGTGCTTGCACATGCTTTTTAAATATCAAAACTTTTAGTCAAAGGAAAAAATAAGAATGAATACAGTGTATTATAAAAAGAATTTCAGAAATTTCTTATCAATTTTTATTAAATATAAATTAATAAAAAAAAATATTAAGGGTAAGTTTTTTTTATTAGAGAGCTTAAGTACATAGACTGTAGAGGATAGTTTAGCTCACAGTACACCTAGTAGTTTTTATGCCTCGCTTGATTTTTCTAGTCATCCCAGAATGCTGCTTCAGAGGAATCGGTGAGATGCTTTATTGTTTTTAACCGTGTTTACCATTGTGTGCTTTTTGGTAATCCCCAGGGAGTTCTATTTTTTTTACTCACATTTCAGTTTTTTGCATGCTGCAACTTTTGGACTTGAATTTGGACCTGACACTTGATCAGTTATCACAGTTTGCATGATATGTAGTATGTTTGTTATAACCACTCTTTGTTGATTCTGTGAATGCCTGTAACAAAATCCCATGAATCTATGATATGTTATAATTACTCATTGTTGATCCCATGAGTCCTTATATAATCACTCTGTTGATCCTTTAAGTCCCTGTTATATAATCTTTGCTGATCCCATAAGTCCGTGAAATGTAATCACTCCTTGCTGATCCCATAAGTCCCTGAAATGTAATCACTCCTTGTTGATCCCATGAGTCCCTGTAATATAATCTCGCATGGTTGATCCCATGAGTCCCTGAAATATAATCAATCTGTTGATCTTATGAGATCCCATAATAAAATCAGTATCTGTTGATCTATCATGTCCCTGTAATATTATTACTTCCTATTGATCCTGTTAGTCCTTATGATAAATCCTACTTTGTTGATCCTCTATTATAAACACTCTTTGCTGATCCCATGAGTTCCCGTTGCATCCCAAGAGTTTCTGTTATGTAATCACTGTTGCATCCTAAGAGTTTCTGTTATGTCATCAATGTTGTTCCCATCAGAGTTCCTGAAATATAATCACTGTTGCTCCCAATAGTTTCTGTAACATAATCAATATTGATCCCAAGAGTTCCTGTAATGTAATCACTATTGCTCTCAAGAGTTTCCATAATATAATTGGTGTTGATCACAAGAGTTATTGTAATGCAATCACAGTAGTTCTCCCATGGGTTTCTATCAATATTGTTCCCAAGAGTTCTTGTAATATATTCACTATTGCTCAAATGAGTTTCTTATGCTCCAAATATATTCAGTCAGATACCAAGAGTCCTGTAATGTAATGTAATCAGTGTTAATCCCAAGAGTTTCAGTAATGTAATAATTATTGATCCCAAGAGTCCTGTAATGTAATATAATCAGTGTTGATTCCAAGAGTTTCTGTATTGCAATCAGTGTTGTTCCCAAGAGTTTCAGTAATGTAATAATTATTGATCCCAAGAGTACTGTAATGTTCATATAATTCCAAGAGTTACTGTATTGTAATCAGTGTTGATCCCAAGAGTTTCTGTAACAAAATCAGTGTTGATTCCAAGAGTTTCAGTAATGTAATCATTATTGATCCCAAGAGTCCTGTAATTTAGTGTAATCAGTGTTGATTCCAAAAGTCCTGTAATGTAATGTAATCAGTGTTGATCCCAAAAGTTTCTGTAATGTAATCAGTGTTGATCCCAAGAGTCCTGTAATGTATTGTAATCAGTGTTGATCCCAAGAGTTTCTGTAACAAAATCAGTGTTGATTCCAAGAGTTTCAGTAATGTAATCATTATTGATCCCAAGAGTCCTGTAATGTAGTGTAATCAGTGTTGATTCCAAAAGTCCTGTAATGTAATGTAATCAGCGTTGATCCCAAGAGTTTCTGTAATGTAATCAGTGTTGATCCCAAGAGTTTCTGTAATGTAATCAGTGTTGATCCCAAAAGTTTCTGTAATATAATCATTATTGATCCTAAGAGTCCTGTAATGTAATGTAATCAGTGTTGATCCCAAGAGTTTCTGTCAGTGATGATCCCAAGAGTTTCTGTAATTTAATCACTGTTGCCTTCAAGAGCAGGGGACCACAATTCTTTGAATTTGCTTGTTATCTTAAAAATTCCTGTAAAGCACTGCTGATACCATGAGTTCCTGAAATACAGTAAAGCAAGCTTATATAGCGTCTTTATGTTTATAAATCTGTTCATGTTCATATAAGTAAACTGTATCTATATCCTCTTATCTAGACAATATACTGTTAGAAATATAAAATGTATGCATAAGACCCTTTTCTCTGTTTCTGTACAATTTTATGCTTTTTTCCCTCCTTTTTTCTGTCATCTTTTCAAGTATTTCCTGTGCAATATTGTACCTCTATTTTATGATTGGAATTATACATTTTTTAATTGATTCAGAAAGACAAAATTCATCTTCTGAAATGTTTATACATTGTTGTACTTGCAAGTTTTTTTTTTGCATTGAAACACACATTTTTACAATGTTATGATAGTACACATACATGACCAGTTATGATGTGCATTGATTATAAGTGCATGGCTTCATTTGATTGAGATATAATATGTCATTCAATTGAACTTTTACATATATTGCACAATGACCTCGTGTCTCTCAGTCGATGTAAAAACCTGGCAACAATTCTACAAATAAACTTAAAAATACACAACAATAACCCCCTAATCATGATGTTATGTCGCGCGCGAGTCCCAAGTTCAATATCTGTATGGCTGTGTAACACTTTTAGGGGGGATTAATGATCAATTTATTTGACCCAGATCTTAAATACAAAAGCCATTTAAAAAACTGGCTCTGGATTCTAAAACAATGAAGAACTTCCAAGTTCAAATTTGGTTAGGTACATTGTTAAAACCATTACATAGGAGCTATGAGCTGAGATGTACTGAAAAAACTAAACATGGGCTAAAACCTAATTAAAAATTTAGATCTGAATTATGTATATATATATCCTATAATCCAAATTATCTAAATGAATACTTATTCAACAACAATTTCAACAAATAATATGTTAACTAAATATTCTGCTGAATGTGCATTTATTTTAAGAAATTCCCTAATTATATGTATATCTTTTCCAAATTTTATGAATGCATGAAAATTTCATCGTTATGCATGCCCTTACATTTTAAGGTCAGAATTAAATGGCTTCGATGCAGAACAGTGATTGCAAAAGGAAGGGTGTATAACAACAGAATTTTTCTTCTGTTGGTAAGAATGGTTTAAATGCCTGGTAAGGAATTGAGCAATCAATACTTTTATATAACAGTATACAGACACTCACCTGTCTGGACTAATTGAAGGAGAATCTTACATTTTTCTTTGACTTAAACCAGGAACTTCCTTATATTAAATCAGGATTTATTGGAGAGAAATTATATAATCTTCTTCATTTGTGGATTTCTTTGGAAAAGGACCTAAAGTGGTTTGTTCTTTTTAAGATTTACTTGTACTTGTGTCACTAAGTGATAAAACTAAGACTATGAGTGGAGGGTCAAATATTAGGATAAAACATGGGGTCTGGAGCTTCCAAACCTCCATCAAAAACTAAAGAAGAAACAGACAGGGATAAAGAAGCAACAGGATCGACCCGTGGTAATCCAAAACAGGAGACGAGCCAAGAAGGTCAGAGTTCAAACGCAAATCAGGTGACGAGCCAAGGAGGTCAGAGTTCAAACCAGGGATCAACCAGTGTTAGAGCAGGTGAAAACCCAGGACAAAGAGAAATAGGAAAGAGCTCAGTAGAACAATTACTGGGAACCAAGAAAAGGGGGGAACCAAACCAGGTTGTCTCTAAAAAAGGGGATAACTCAGCAGTACAGGTGAATCAGGGACAAGGGTCAAACAATCAGAGATCAGGACAGAGAGGTCAGCAGGGTCAAACTAGAATGGAGGCTGCATCTGGTTTTGGAAACACAGCTGCTCAGCAGAGCTCAGGGACTGTAAGCCTATATATGTTAGATTCTAATAAACTTAGGGCCTCTAAATCTATGATAGATGCCCCAGTTTGGTAAGCTCTTCGCTGTAGGTCCTAAATATATAGTGTGTGCTTGTAAGGTTAAAATATATACATGCATTATATAATTACATTCTTCAGTAAGCCTAGGGATCGACTGTAATGGATACAAAGTTCTATATCTCTCTGTCTTGTAAGGTTATCATATGGATTTTAAGTCTTTGTTTATTTCTAATATGCTTAGGGACTGTGAATCCGTGATAGTTTGATAAGTTATTGGCATTTAATCCTAGATCCTATGATATCCAAAATCTATGATAGAAGCCTAAGTTTGGTAAGCTTTTGGCTGTATTAAGTCCTACATGTATCTCTATGTCTTGTAATGGTCATGGATTGCAAGTTTCTATCTATATATCTATTTGTGTGTTAGTCCAGCAATTTTTAAGTCTTAGGGAAGCTAGGCATAGTAATAGTCTTTATGTGTTGTGTTGATTCATCAACTGGTAGGTTCATTTTAGATCTAATTTTGTAAACATAGAGAAAGGAGTCCTGAAATCATCTTTAATGATAAGTAATGTAGGTACTTTGAGCATTTCAGTTTTATAGATTTCTGTAGTGCATTAAGAAAGGAGTCTGTGTTAGCTTTGTGAGTTATCTCAGGACCTTGATCTCTCAGTCAAGAAAACTCAAGACTTATAGTAAGTCTGGAAGTCAAATAAACTCAGGAACCAAGTTCTAATAAGTCTATACAGCACCATTACTGAGTATGATAATATTAAGCTTCTTCATGTAATGAGTAAATGAAGAAATAAAAAAGGAAATATATCTCTAGACTACTTTAAATTGTTGGCTAAGTACATGTATAAATCTGTTTTGAAGTTTGAATTGTCATGCCATTACGTTCTTTTGTTTTTCCCATTTCTACCCAGGAAAAGTATTGTCATCCATGTAAACAAGTCTACCACTCTGAAACGCAAAAACACCCGAGATATTGATAATCCATCTAATCCCCTGGCCTCTCACCTTTCAGTGGTTTTTAACCAAATATTTCCTACTCAATATTATAGATAAATATATGCCGTCCGTCTATATGATTGATATTTTTTTCACTCGTTAGGTGGTCTTGCCTGTGTCTGGTATCGATTTCAATTGATTTAGTCATTAACACTACAGCAATTATAATACACTCTCTCGCAAGCTGCGGGCCTTTTGAAAGTTTCATAAAATCCATATCCATCATCTTTAGTCCTGCAGAGATCATTGAGAGTCGTTATGGGTGACTGATTTCTGCGTGGATAGGAAGGAAAAAAATATCAAGTCAATTTCTTGATCATCGATTTCTTTCTTTTCCCAAGGTTATAATCCAGGAGTTTCTTTCACACTGCATGCTTTGATGTTTTGAAATTTTTATTTAAAGTGATGCTTTAACTGAAAGATGCTACTGAAGCATGATGGGATAAACTTCTGAATGAAAATTAAAATTTTTTTTAATGAAAAGATCAAGAATAAATGACAGATAGTTAAAATGCACCATTTGCAATAGCAATACACATTATAATCATTTTAGATTCCTCAGGAAACACAAATTCATTGGTGTCCATTTGTTAAAGGTGCAGGTATAAATTAAAATATACAACTCCTGTATTTGAAGATCATATAGCCTTACTTATAAAAAAGTATTGTAAACATCCTGGTTTATTTCAGGTTCGTGAACTTAATTCAGAAACCTCATGACTTATTGTACACGATGTGAGATAATGACTTATGTTTATGACTTTGAATCTCATATTTCAGATTTAAAGTACCTTGTAAATGAATGTATTATTGCTTGATTTGCTTATAAATACCAGCTATAGTATAAAAATGTTTATGAATCCACATTTTCATTCTTTAAGTTCATTTAAATTCACACATGTCGAAATGAAAGAATTTTTTTTTTTTACATACAGTTTCTGGTTTCAGTGATAAAGAGTGCAGTTGACTTTAAATTTTGATTGGCAAAAGTATGGTCCAAAAAAAAACAACACATATAGCTACATTTTTGTCATAATTTTCATAAATGATCAGGTGAACTTTCTTATATTGTAATTCAGACTTCTAGTTATTGTATATCAGTAACTGCAATTGAAATGTTCAAATTCACTTCAATGAAAATTAAATGAACATTTTCATTTGAGGAGATAAATCAATTTGAAAAAAATACCTGGACATTGAAGCTTTACATCTATAGATATAATTTAAGACCAGCATTACTGACCATGGTTATTTTTTTTATAGGGACGTGAAGACATAATCTTTGAGACGTTTTACCACAAGAGTGGGAAGGAGTTCCAATGTATGTACCTGGATGGAATGAGGTTTTACCTTGATGACTGGGGATCAAAGGTAACTGATTTTTTTTCTTAATGAAAGATGGAGAACACATTTATACAGTCAAACCTGGTTGTGTTGATGTTGTCAATGAAGGGACATAGAAATTTTGTTTTAGATATTTGAGATACTGAGGTTAAATAAATTTGTTGAAGAACAAATGCTTTGGACTTCCAATTTACCACTTCAAGGTTTGAATACCCATGATAAGGGTTGTCCCTAAGACTTAGGGGCAAGAGAATTTTCCCGCTTATACTGTATACAGGGTTATTTTTGCCTTGTGTAATTTTCGCCCTTTTACACTTGCAAACAATTTTGCCCCGTTTTAAATTCGCCCAGGCACAGTTTTAAATAAGAAATTATACTGCGTTCTTTTAATTCGCCCCGTTTTAAATTCGCCCAATTGAAAGTAGGGCGAAAATAAAACGGGGGCGAAAATTTCCCTGTATACAGTAATGGCATAATCAACTGGTTATTCTGGCAGTCTACCTTATAAATTCTTGGTTTTAGAAGAAGCCAAAACCACCTATTTTTTTCATGTTCTCTGTTAATTCAATTCTTAGGGTCAACACTGCATAAAAGCATTATATAATATCTACATATTTGGTACTCATGATGAGATGTTAAATTTCAACTCAGTTAAGTTTTTTGATTCCATGAATGACTGTTTTAGTTGTTCAGAAAGATTTATGTAAAAATCAAACAAATGCTGTTACCGGTATTGTATTTACCTTGTATTTTTCAGGAGTGGCAGCCCTTTCCTAAGAGATGGTACAATGAAGGTCTACTCATCACTAACTCAGTCGTCAAAGACCAGGAAAATGTAAGATTGATTTTTATAACCAGAATATATTTTCAAATATTAGTGTTTTATTTCCACAATTTGTTTTGAATGCCTCATTGACCATTTTATTGTCTCCACTTTTTGAAAAACTGAGAGAGCATATTTCTTATATTGCAAAATAAAGTCACTGTGTAAATTAATTAAGACAATGCATAGATCTATCAAACAGAATTGTTTTAGAATTTACTTTGTTATTCCCCCATAACAAAGTAAGGGGAATATAGTAATACACCTATTGTGTGTGTGAGAGAGAGTGTGTGTCAATGACAAAGTGCCCTTTTGAGAGGGCTTTGTAGTGCCCTTGTTCAACTTTGTTGTGTTGTTGTCTTTCAGGAGAATCGACGTCGTCAACAACAACAACAACAGTCCCAGCAGTCGTCTGGAGCAGGAGCCTCGGGGGGTCGACAACAACAGCCCGGGTATCAACAACAATCGTCCAGCGGTCAGGACGACAGGGAGGGGGTGCTTAATCACCCCAAAAGGGGCCGCATTCCCACCTACATATTCCAGGTATGTCCTATATAGGATTTGTATATGAAAAATGTCCATCTTTGTGGAATGCCTTATTTGGATGATAGAAAATATTACTAATTTAAATTACAATGAAGAATAACTATAAAAGCACCACTTTGTATTAATATTAGTGCACAAGAACTTGCACAAGAACTTTTTCGAAGCTAAAATTTATAAAAAAGGTAAGGGTTTTCTTCAGTTTAAGCTTTTCTTTTAGGACATCAATATCTTTATTAATTATCTAATGATATTTAATTCTCCAGAGAAAACACAACATCCACTGTTTCTATGACCACACTCAAGGTCAGTGGATGCGGCTACCGATTGGTTGGGAACTTCATCATGAGATGGTGGGAAAACTGGTGGACCAGGTAGAGGAGGCCCTCCCGACCTGGGGGGACAGGCAGGATATCCTGGCCCTACTGAGGCAGTGTAACTACGACCCCGACGAATGCATGTCTACTTACCTACATCTGGAAGGGGATCGTAAGTGAAATAAACCAAGATTTCATAAAAATCAAGTGTAAATAATAAAAATAATAGAGTATGCAAATTTAAAAAAAAAAGTCAATTTGAAAAAAAAAAATTAATATAGAACATTTGTACCTCAAATCTTCTTCTACAGTGTACCTAGCAGAGAGAAAAACATGAGAATGAAGCTTAATGCTTTTTAAACATCAATGTTTATTTTATTACAGCATGGCTGAAAGCCCCTAAAACCCACAAAGAAGCGAAAGCAGCCGAGGAAAAAGATGAGACGATAGAACAACTCCGACAGCAGTTAAAGGAAGCCGTGAGTTGTGACTTAATCTGCTTTGATTAAAGAATGTGAATAAAGGTTTAAAGGAAGATAATTATACTTTAATTAATTTCTTATCTGACAGTGTATAATTGTAGATAAACAAACAATATGAATTTTAAAATTAATTCTGAAAATGCTAAAAAATCAATTTCTTTAAGAATTTTTTTTTAAAGAAATTAAATTTCATTCAGTTTATTATTTATCATACATGTATGCAAACATGTTTATTTTAGTCTTGTAATGTGAAATTTCAAATCATATTTTTCATTTTTCCATTTCTTGTGAAATATTCATGCAGATATGTTTGTGTTTATGGTGATATAAGAGGAGATAACTCTATGACATTCTGAAATTCTTGGATTGTAGGAGGAGTCACTAAAACAAGAAAAAATAGCCAGAGTAGAAGCAGAAAAAGTGGTAGGTGTCTCTAAAGACTGGGAATTAATTCAATAATGTATTTTCAACAAAATATAGAAAAATTTTATGTGCAATTAATTTTTTTTCAAAGGTTAACATTTTTAGCAAAACCTTTGTGGCTAATTTGGATTAACATGATTAAAAGGCCCAAAGGCATCTTTGTTTCAGTCTAAGGCATTCACATGAATATATTCATTAAAATAATTAATATAAATTTTACAATATTTCCCATCCCAGGTCAAAGATCAGGAAGAGAAGATAACAGAATTAGAGGTAGAAAACAAACAACATGAGGCCCAGTTAATGTCTCTACAACAAAACCGACCCAAGACGGCCATGCAACGACCAAAAACACCTCAGGTATGTTTAAAAAGACTTATACATGTACATGCAGCAACTTCATGCTAAGTATTATTTTGTTCATATTAAAAAAATGTCCATATAAATATACTTATTGAAGGATGGTGTAATTTTCCCAAGCTGCGTTAAGCAGATTTCAATACATTGCCTGTCAGTTTAGAGGGGACACGTTATTTACGAATAATTTCATTTAATTCTCTTGAAGGTGGTTACTCAAGTTGTAAAGGAGGAGACAGTAAATCCAGATGACATTGTGCTGCTTAACAACACTGCGAAAGAGCTCCGAAAGGCTCAGGTTCACCTCAAAATGGAGGTTCAGCGTTACTTTGATGTCCTACGAGGCCAGATTACCAAGGTAATTGTAAACATAATTTTTTCCGCTAGGTCATAATTCCATGGATTTGCAGTTACTATTCAATCATCAGGTAGAAAATTAAGTGGATATCCTAGATTGCCACTATATGTGTTAAATATATTGAAGGTAGACTGGGGAAAATTTCTTTGGAAAATTGTTGACCCCGTACATTAGCATAAATTAATACATACCACATGGAAAAAAATGACTTCTGCAGTAAATGTTTACAAAAAAATTGCTTTTTCCTTATAAAAAAAACCATTTTGATTATGGTTTCTGCTAATGCTTATACTTTTGTGTACAGGCCAAAGATGGTGTGAAGAATATAAAATCTACCAGCAGTGGAAGTATGGAGGAGATGGAGGAAATTCGGGCTCTCTACCGAAAGGAAGCCATGCAGAGAAAGCTGCTGTATAATCAGGTCAGTAGGTCAAACATGTCTATAATTAGGTCAGAAGGTCAAACTTTTATGTATTAAATGGTTATATTAAGAGTAAAGGTGACAATAAATTGTAGGGAAGAAAAGTAATTATATTCTGCTTTTCACTATATACATGTATGTGTAAACTGTGTCACAAAAATTGTGTAATTAAAAGCATGCATGACTTTCTACAGAGATTAGTAAATTGCAAAATCAAAAATACATTGATAACATATTTCACTTTTGAAAAACTTTAATATATCGTGAACATTCTTACACATACATTCAACTTATATGTTTATTGTCTCTTACAGCTACAAGAGCTGCGGGGTAACATTCGCGTTTTCTGTCGCGCCAGACGAGATGACAGAGTGAGCTGTTGTTTGAAGTTCCCCACAGACTCGGACATTGTCGCTATGGACAACAATGGGCAGAAGAAAATGTTCTCTTTTGACAAGGTGTATGAACCTAACTCCACACAGGAACAGGTTTGTGGAAAGTGATAACTTTGAAGGATCGAGGTGGGGGGAGGGGATTAGGGTGGAAATGCCAACTCTTATTACTATAAGTCTAGCTATGAAATTACAATTTCAGTTGCATTATCACATTAAAAAAATTGAGAGCTTTGTTATTTAAATATTCTCACTTTGATTATTTGCATTCAAATTTTCCTGAAATATTATGACTTAATTATTACCTTCTACTCCAGATTCCTACTTTCACTTTCATTTTGTCTTTCAGATCTTTGGTGACACTAAAGCCATAATCTCTTCCTGTGTAGACGGTTACAATGTCTGTCTGATGGCTTACGGACAGACGGGATCAGGTAAAACGTTCACCATGATGGGACCGGAGAACAACCCGGGAATAAACATCAGGTCAGTCACTTGTATTAATGTACCTCTTACACTAACTTGGCTGTATTCTTGTTTGTCTATAGTTATGTTATATCATCATTCTCTTCATCACACTTGTGAATGTAAGTCAGTCAGATTACCTGTACATGTATGTAGATCATCATTTCTACATCATCTGTTTTTATGTATCTCTACTGTCAACTTTTAAAATTAGTAATATATATCTTTAACCAGTCAGTAGTAGTATTATATCTCAAATTACTCACATGTATTTATGAATCTCTTTAATTATTTCAGTTATCTTATTGATGTATTTCTCATTTACAGGGCTATGAAGGAGTTGTTTGATGTTTGTAAAGAGAGAGTGGACACAGTCTCTTATACATTAAAGGTAACCTAAAGAGTGAGAGCCAAGAAAAATTTTACAGCTTCAATCATATTTTTTAAATGAAACCCTTATCCATAGGCTGAGATTTTGATTTTATTTAGGTCTCACTGAGTTGTTGGTTTTATTTCGGTCTCACTGAGTTGTTGATTTTATTTAGGTCTCACTGAGTTGTTGATTTTATTCAGGTCTCTCTGATCGAGATATACAATGAGACGATACAGGACCTGCTCACCTCGGATGCCAAGTCACTGGACCTGAGGACCGCGGGGAATAAGGTGTCCATTCCAAACCTTAAGGAGGTCGTGATTAAGAATCTGGACGACATCAAGAAAACCATGGCTCAGGGAGACAAAAACCGAACGGTGGCGTCCACCAAAATGAACTCAACCAGGTAAAAAATACTGTAGATCACTTAATTTTTCGCGACACCTTGTTTCTGCGAGATATAGTCATTTACTTTTTTTTAGCAAGACAAAATTTTAATTGTGGTTTTTACTTTGTATAGCCCAAAGGAATACTTATACGCGAGAATGAAATTTTTCCAAGCACACTGCCTCCGTAATAACGCAAAAATAAAGTTCACGCGAATAGAACGTGATTTATAGCAACACAAAATTTAGTTTTCACATTTCAGTTCATGGATAATTAAAAGTTTGCAAAATAAGTATTGGATCGTGTAAGGGTTGAATTCAATGTAGTTATTACTCAAATGTTTAAATTGGGTTCACCTGCTTCCTTACAGTTCTCGTTCACATCTACTGTTGATGCTGAGTGTTGAAGGTCAAGACAAGGTCACAGGTGCAATAACCAAAGGTACGCTGACTCTGTGTGATTTAGCTGGGTCAGAGCGCATATCTAAAACCGAGGCCGAAGGTCAGAGGTTAGTGGAGGCTGCTGCCATCAACAAGTCACTGTCAGCCCTAGGGCAGGTAAGAAATCCTTGAGTAGGAATGAAAAATTGATAGCGATAATTCTGTGCATATGATCGAAATGCTGTTTAGGTATCATTTAATGTTAGAGAAATCATCTTAACATATTTTACACAAATTTGCCATTTGCTTCATTAATGTTTTATCTGCATTGTTTCAAGGTACAGATGTATTTGTCTGTTGTGTGTAAAAATGGGCTTTTTATGTACAGGTGTTCACAGCCCTAAGAACCAGTCAGCTACATATACCGTACAGAAACTCTAAACTGACCCAGATCTTACAGCCTTCCCTGGGAGGGGATGCTAAGGTAAGTAACAATCTTCTCTCAAACAAAGGAAATTGGTGACTGGCACTTGTTCAAAGATTTAGTTGTCTAAATGTTCACTTAAATGAAAAGTTAACATAACATCAAATTTAATATCAACATACTACAGACATGTGAGCTTTCAAATTTTCAAGTACCATATAAGTGGAAAATTTAGTGATTTGCCCTTAATTGGTATTTTATTTTTAGCAAGATGTAATTTTAATGATTTAAAAATGGTCACTAAAGGTGCTATTACAAAAAAAACAAAATTAATTTTCATTACTGATATTCAATTTTAGTGATCTCAGCATCCTCCCTAATAATGCCAAAATTAAATCTTCGCTAAAAATTCTGCTTTCATGGTATATCTGAATTAGTTTGCTCTGTTTTCCAAATTTGGAAATAACACCATATCAGAGGATTTATGTTTTTTGAATTGTCTTGTTTCAGGCTTGTTTGTTTGTTAATGTCAGTCCGGATGTAAATAACTTCTCTGAGACTGTGAGCACATTGAACTTTGGATCGAATGCTAAGCAGATAGCCCTGGGACAGGCTAAACAGAACATCCGCAAAGGGCCGTAGTCAGAGACTGGTCATTTACAGGGAATGGACTAAAAAAAAGGGCCATAGTCTTAGACTGGTCATTTATAGGGAATGGACAGAGAAAAGGGTCTTGATCATAGACTGGTTATTTATAGGGAATGGACAAAAAAAAAAAAAAACACCAATGTTAAATTTTAACTATTAATTATTTATTGAGACTTTCTTTATTGTTTATTGGGCATCTGTTCTTGAGTCAGACAGAATAGTTGTACTTTTTTGAAATGTAATGCATTATTTGAAACTCTTATTAGAGGAAAGGCAGGTCCCCACTTCTAAGAGTTATAAGGAGAAAAATAGTGTATCATTCCCCATGGTACAAGAATTATGATAAGCAATTTTGATTTGATATCGAAACTTATGAAGAGGCATTATATTATGAATTGGTGTTGATGTATTAAATTTTCTTTGTATTTTTGAACTGATTGTTTTTGTGGCATTGAATTTGATAAATGTAATTTTAAGATGGAAGTGGTACATGTTTTCACTTGTATACTGTTTCAATTTGATGAATGTTAAACATTTTTAATCATTAGAGTTCAATTATTTGAAGAAATGGTTTTAAAAAAATGTTCTTAAATTTCTTGCAATGTTGACTTGATACTGAATTTTAAAGGAATTCAAAACAGCACTAATTTTTTTTCTTCAAAATTACAACATAAACAATTTTTTCTTTTGCTAAATGTTTGGATTTTTCAAAGGATTAAGAATCATATAAAGGATATTTTTTCAACATCTTGCTACATTGAACATATTGTCTTATTGCCTTAATGTCTGTGGTATTTCTATAAAAGATAAACTGTATCTGCCTTTATTCTTCAGTATTATAGACCAATTTTTTGTTTCAGAAATTCCTTGTCTTTGTGTGTCATGGTGCAAATAAAGAAGAGATCATTCCCAATATGATCTACATGTACTTCTTTACAGTGATGGAAATTTTATCATAATATCATGTCTAAGTTAAAATATTATTTGTGCTGAAGTTTCATAAAATCTGCAGTTGGAATGAATATGAATTTAATCTCAGGTTCATGCTGGTGTTTGGTCTTTCTTGTAATATAGCTAGAACCTCGATTCTAATGTTCTAAAAATGTATGGAGAATTTACATTTATCATAAAAATCCCTTTATTTATATACTAGATTATTTTAAGACATTTTGTTTAATTTGTCCTGATTTATATCAAGGATACACAATGAGGCATTTGATCTTCTCCATAACAGCTAGTGCCCCATCTACTGAACTCTCCATAGATGTGCAAATAAAAAAAATCTTAATGTATTGCATTTAAATTGGAGATTTGGTGTTTATCCACGATCCCCTTTAACATGTTTAAGAAGGTATAAAATCTCATTTTTGTTCTTGTTTCAATTTCGGGTCACATATATACATATTTATTGCTGCATACAGCTTAATATATAACTGTATATTTGTACATTTTCTCCATTTTTGCTGGGTATTTATGATACATGTATATAGTTATATGTATATCCCCAAACTGTGATAACAGATTTATTTTTTGAATACATTTATTTTATTCCGTCCTTTTGTACATGCCCTTCCCTCAATTTGTTGTAAATGTTGTTAATTTTAAAATAACTTGATATATAAAACCTTTAAATGGACTTGGATCATGTTTTCTGTAAAAAGACATAGATATATGTTTCAAGATACTGTTTATTTCTGATTTATTGAAAGGAATGTACAAATTTTATTTATATTTTGAAATCAATGGTAAATATAAATCATTGTTAAAGTACCTGTGTATTCAGCTTTTAGAAGATTGGTACAGGGATGATTGCCAATGAAAATGTGTATGTGTTCATGAAACATTAGAGGCAGACAAAATCTTCAATACAGACTATCTGATGTGCTATCCCTTATTTTAAAAAACAAAGTAAAAGAAATTAAACTTTACAAAGGATATGGAGGGATGAATTAATTACTGTACAGGGATTACGTATATTGTTATATCATTTTGTTGTCATTTTTATTTATTATTTTGTGTCCATATACCAATATATTAACCCATATATTTACATATATGCTTATGGACATGGACACTTCAACAAAAGTATTCATTAGAAAAAGAACTATCCATTATGTTCTGTGATGTGATGCATTTTTTGTTCTTTTGTGTTCATTTTACATTTCCTATTTTCAACTTCACATAAATATTTCAGAACCAGTTACATGTATCAACATAAAGCTAAATAAACGTCAGATTTATAGCATTGTGTAAACATATTATTGCTTTTATTTCTCTGTTTTAAGTGTAATAATATATCATACCCCAAAATTCAATTTCTTCAATGTAATTAAAAAAAAAAAATAAAACGTACATTTTTATTAAATTGATAAAGATAATTCTTACATTTTCACGTATGTATAGTTACAGTTTCTGTTTCATTTTTAAATTTTTTGAAAAATATAAATTCATTAAGTAATTGTACTTAATTGATAGTATAATTTCCTTATCATGTATTATAATATGTATCAAATGCGGGTTTGCTTAACAGAGCATTTTCATGTCACACTGCTTAGTAAATATGAATTGATATAAGTTAGTCATTATCAATGTTTGTCAGTCAGCTTATTTTTATACTGTACTGTATATAGACACGATCCCTGTGCAGTATCCAACACCATGTGATCAATCCCATGATTCAAAGAAAAATCCATTCGGAATGCCTTTGTCAGGTTCCTTGATCCCGATATGATTTTAGCTGTTTGATATTTGATGACTTCCCCCTACACTGTATGACTGTGATATGTTTGTTTACAGATTGGGTAGGTTTTATTTTTGATGCAATAAAGTCATTTTCAGTTTTGATCTCTTTCTTTCTTGTTCAATAAACCAAAAAAGACGTCGAGAAGAACTGTTCCCAAAGAGCTGAAGAGCAGAGGTCTGATCATGGAGACAGCACCAAGAGCTGCTGCAGACCGAACTAGGAGGAAATCCGTTGTAGCTGCCTCAAGCACCTGGTGATGGTGCTTACCTGTAGAAGATTGAGCGAGTGAGTTGGTTACTGATACTCAGTTACTCAATCATGTGCTACATATTGGGAACTTTATTTCCTTTATATGAGTGTAAAATGTCGGAAAATGTATGCGTCATTCCCCCCTATGCATGTTTAGATTGCATGGGGAATGGGGGCAAACAGAAAGAAAACAAAATGATCGTGGCAAATTAAACCCCATTGGTTTTCCTTTAAATTTTTGGATTTTTAGTTCACCTAAGCCAAAAGCTCAAGTGAGCTTTTCTGATCAAAATTTGTCCATTGTCTGTCATTGCGTTGTTGTAAACTTTTCACATTTTCATCTTCTCAAGAACCATTGGACCAATTTCAACCAAACTTGCTACAAAAAAAAAGTATCCTTGCTAGGGTAAAGGGAATTCAAGTTTGTTCAAATGAAGAGCCACACCCTCTTCCAAGGGGAGATAATTGTGAATTAGTGAAAAAGTAATGGCATTATTAAAAAATCTTCTTCTCAAAAACCACTAGCCCAGGAAAGATAAAACTCATGTTGAATCATCCGGGGTAGTGTACATTCAAGTTTGTTCAAATCATGACCCCCGGGGATTGGGTGAGGCCACAATGGCCGATCAAAGTTTTACATAGGAATGTATAGGGAAATCTTTAGAAATTTTCTTCTCAAGCTGCAAAGCCATGATTAGTGATATTTATATGGAAGCATCCTCAGGTAGTGTAGATTCTAGTTTATTCAAATCATAACCTCCCAGGGATATGGTGGGGCCACAATGGGGGATCCAAGTTTTACATTAAAATATATTTTAAAAAATCATCTTCTAAAGAATAGCAAAGCCATAATTAGTGATATTTATATGGAAGCATCCTCAGGTAGTGTATAATTAAATTTGTTCAAATCATACTGTAACCCCCACGGGTAGGGAAGGGTGGATCAAAGTTTTACATAGGAAAATAATGGAAAAAATTCCAAAAACAGAAAAGCCATGTTTAGTCATATTGACATATAAGCATCCTCATGTATTGAAGATTTAAATGATTTAAGTACCCTTTGGGGTAGGGATTAAAACAATGGAGAGTCAAATTCAAATTATTACAAAGTAATATTTACAGATAAAATGTTAAAAAAATCTTTAAAAATCTTCTTCTCAAGAAGTTATATGCAGTATTGATATGGAGGCATTCTCAAGTAGTATTAGGATTCAAGCCCCATTCCCCCACCCCCTCAGTAAACTTTTCAATTCGGATCTGATTTGTGCTTTTTCCTAGCTCAGGTGAGCGTTGTAGCCCCTGGGCCTCTTGTTTTTGAATGCATTAATATGACACACTTTATTTACATGTTACTTTAACATTAAGTGGAGGTTGCATATATATGGACTATATCGAATATGGTCACACAGCCAAATCCTTTCACAAATCTTCAAAAAATCTTTTAGGCAACCTTTTTTTGGTACTTTTTCCTCCTTTATTGTTTAAGGAGGGATTCTTCTCTGGTTTCTGACTAGATGAAATAATCAATAAGATTTTTGTTGCTTATACATTTATATTTTATATATTTGGAAGTAAGGGATTTAAAAGATCATATTTTTCTTTCCTTTTTATTATTATACAATTTGAAAGTTAGAAATGGGAATGGTAAACCGAGTTTGAAATCGAGCAGGGGTTATATATACGAGGGGAGTTCAATAAATAATGTCATTGGGGCTCGGAAAGAAACAAAAACACGCTTTTCTATGATTTAGTCTGAATGATTTAACTAAAATATTCTCTTTTAATTAAAAAAAAACATGTCTGTAACATTTTTATTCAATTTCTAATTGTTTTTAGAACACATTTTTGAGTATGACCCTTGGTATACTGGAATATGGCAGATCCTATGATTTGCTGTACTTGTGCTTTTCTTTCTGATAGATGTTTATCTAAGTTTGGGAAATGAAACAAGTCAAAGGTTGAAAGATCTGGCAAAATGTTTTGGTGTGACAAAACCTTAACTTTCTGTTTATCCCCAAAGCTCCTTTACTCTTCATGGTCTATGGGTTTGGACGCTGACATGAAAAAATTTAATGTAGTGAATTCCTTATTCAGTTTCCTTCTTCTCATTAACCTTTCATTTTTTTGCAAAAAAATCTTTCCTAGACTCCTCCAGAAATTGAACTTCCTCCCCTATTATGAATTTGAACAACAAGACCGCTAATATTTAAGAAAATAGCATATAAAACTGTTTTGTGATCTTGCAATTCTTTGCTTTTTTAGGCCTTTGCAGTTTTGTCAAGTGCATCTTATTGTAAGTTTTTTTTTTTAGGATTTAAAGCCAGATTGTTTCAAGTTTCATTATCTGTTTGAATTTCAGACAAACGTGGATAAGTACGATTTTTTATTTCTTTAAAATAATTGTTTAGATATTCCTACACGCTGTCGATCGTTTTCACTCATTTTTCAAAATATAGGGTTGCCTTTGAGTATTAAACATTTTTACTGTCAAATGTTTCTTTAAATAATTGATTTCTATCAATTTTGCTATGTGTCTTAAAGTAAATAAAACATAATCAGAAATAATTGTTTGAATTTTCGCAAATACACATTGGTTGTTGTAAGTCATTGATTGCCAAGGACGGTAACCATTATTTGATGCCCATTATATAATATTTATTTATTGAAATCCACCTGACATTGCTTGCTGTAAATTTCACATATTTTAGCTAATATATTTTTGGGATAATAATTAACAAGTTTTAAGCTGCTTAAACTGAAACGTTTAATTTTACTCTACAGTAGTTTACAGATTCTTGACCATTTATATAATAGTGTTGCATTATGCATGTACTATGCCTAAATAGTAGGCAGGGTTTGACACATGGTGCACGAGCCGGAGGCGAGTGCACTATGTGTCAAACCCTGCCTACTATTTAGGCATAGTACATGCATAATGCAACACTATTGTTATTATTATGCTGACTGTTGTAATTATTTATGCGGCAATCTATTTGACTTTTTCCCTGAAAATATCGATGCTTAAACAGCGCACTTGCAAGAACTCATTCAAAATATTCATGCTAAAATTGTTTGCATGCTTAGTTATTTTGGTTACTAGTATTTTCTCTAAATAAGTCGGGATTTTCTGTCCCAAAGCAACACATCTTTATTTTCTGTTATGTTAGTAAGCCTTATTTGTTTGCAGACGTCGATTCTCATTGATAATTTTCTTTTACATCCTTCAATCAACACCCCTACTAATGTTATTGTGATTTAAATTCAAGACACGTGGTTTAGGTTGATCTATTCAAAGGTTATAGGGTAGAACCGGTTTTATAAATAAAATTGGCAGTAAACATGATATTGCTATAGCCTGTTTCTTTTGAAAACATGTCCTATAATAAATGTTTCCAGACCTTTCTCAAAGACTTTCATGATTTTCAACAGAAAAAGGGTGTCTTAAGGAGGGGTGTTAAAATAACAATATATCTTATACTTTTCCGCGAAAATAAGGACTCACTAGTGACCGATTCGCTGGTAAAAAATGTGCATTATCATCTACACTGACAAACCTTTGTTTGCCTTATATGGCTATTGTTATAAATGCGCACAGAGGATCTTACCACGAGCAACTGACCAATCGTTGAATGAATTGCAACATTTACGCCAAATGCATGTTTACATATTTTACTTCGAACACGTAGTTCAGGTCAATCTATGATCATGTTAATGGACTGCAAAATAAAAATAAAATGTTCTTCAAGGGTAAGGGAAACGAGCAGTATCTCTTGTGCATTTAAATGGACTAGACTTTGTTTACATTCGTGATCACGTGTTCGGCCAGGGAATTCACCTGGCAATTGTATTCACCGATAGTACAACAAAGGAATTAATACAGAAGCAAATCGCTTTTGCAGTATGACTTTCAGAAACCTAGACTTCCACCGTTTATTTAACAAATGAATTGTTTGTCATTATGAGCATGAAAATAAATATTTTTAAAAATGTTTTTCATTTACCATAAGATTTTCCTTTTTTTCAAGCGTAAAATTCCAGTAGTATTCGTAGTAACCCATAATGCAATACCCATTCAGCTGATTGGTCAGTTAAATTCAAGCTGGTGCCTCATTTGCTAATCTGACGCCAAAAATATAGTCCCGGTTCCCATTCAAAAATAGTTGCCCAAAAAGACATTTTAATTCATGACTGCAGACAATTGTATTATAGAGAATACTTATTGAAGTTTGAATGAATGTAAAAGAGATCGATTGATTGAAGTACATATCTACAGACATTATCAGCTGATTCCAGGGTGGTGAAAACTGAAACGCAACATAACTTTTCTGTTTATCATGTCTCCACGTGCTAGTCATTTCCTAGCCAGATTTCCGTGAATAATTTACCCTATCTCGCTGAAGTCTCGCTAACTCTCGCCAGAGCCACTGCCAGAGCTACTCTGAACTCATCGGGTTTTATAATTTGCAGAACACCGAAAAATAAAAGGTTCCGAACACATTAGTAGGGGTGATCAAGCTTCTTATAAAAAAGCGTTTTAATGACCCTATAAAATCAGTTCATCTAACGATCTGTATGTAATTAGTTTGAAAGTTTGTTGTACACATTAATCTAAAGTTCTTAGAATAATATAACTGTTTTCAAATAATATTTGTCTATTTTCTCCTTCTTGTTTCAATTGTGTAAATTAAGTTTATATATTTAATAAAATTGCGGCAATCAATGATCGTCTCTATGGCGTAATCGATAAGGCATGGACTAACAATCTTATGGTCGTGAGTTCGATTCCCGGCATGTGCATGGAAGAATTTTATTCAGTAAATAAAGCCGTGCACTATTTCGGCATAGTATGATTACGCTATATAAATCCTTAGACCACTATGCGAAAATAGTAGGGTATGGGTTATATAGAGACAAACTGACAGGAAGCATACTAATCATTTTTAATGCAGGGTTTCGAATAGCCCTTGTTTTCCAGCTTCCCACAGTGAAATAGTGCGATGAAAATTGGGCACATAAACTATTATCAATTCATTAAAGATTCAACAATGAGAGAAAGCCAAGCTTAATGTCATATGATTTCTATGTTGTATGTCATCGAGCTAATGACATTACTTATTGAACGTCTTTTTATACTGAAAGGAAAAAGAAACGCATAATAGCATAATAGCGAAATATATTTAACTATATGGCCGAAAATTATGTAAATTGGTCAAATATGTATTTTGATTACTGTGCACTAAAATTGCTGGTCAAAATTATTCAACCATGAAATGTATGGCGTCAGGTAGGGGAAATGATAAAAAGCCAAAAACACGTGCATGTTGATGATGAAAATTATATGATCACAGTTTGTGGTGCTAATCGATGCATTAGAGTTATAGACATCGCTTTCCGCATTTGCAATCAGTATAAATTTCGTGCAATCATGGTATGACTGACGGAAGTTACACTGGTTCCAGTAATTGAATTGCGTAAGTGAATAAAAAGGCAACAAGATGTTGCTGTGCAGTTTGTTTTAAACTTTTCAACAAAAAAGGGTTTTTTAGTTGTCAGAGAGTAAATTAAAAGGTTTCCAACCAACCATGGCGGTGACGTTGACGCGTAACAACGTCACATCAAGACAGGGCTTTTCATCATGTCACCTCGGTTGTTGTCAAGGTATTATCACTGAAACCGATATTTATACAGCAAACTATCATACCAATATTCTCATCCTAAAATTGACAGAAATTCTCTGCTCCAATTTGGTCCGCGAGCTTGGCAAATTTTACGTCGATTTTACTATCACGCGCGCACGTACGCGTCGTGTGCGTAATGTTTTTAGCATGTTCACACTGGGAAAATGTAGCCAGTGTTTGTCGAGACTTCTTCACAAACATTCACGTGTACCAAACCAGCTGGATTCTGTAAATTCTATCCTAAAATGAAAATTCATGGCACTCATTTGGCGGGGGGATTTGTTGGCTTTGGAATAATACAGCTTCTATCAACCATTAAGACTATTGTCGGAAGAGTTGAATAATAATAATCAAATGAGAATAATAAATGCTCTGGTGAACTCAATTCACAGGAAAATCAAGGATGTTACCAATGTGCAAGGGAGATGATGAGAATTTTTATTTTAATTTTGGGGGGTATCGACATAGCAATTTCAATAACTCAAGAATTACCAGTCAAAGTCACAGAAGAATTTGATAACTTGTAGATTAAAGATGAATTAAAATGTTTGATAACAATACTGGAAAACATTTTCGAAATAATAGTTTTAATTTAATTTAAAAAAAAAAATATGCGTTTCTTTTTCCTTTCAGTATATAATTACTATGTGAAAGTAAGTGATACTGTCTTCTTACAATTGGATCTGCTAAAATTTCATCAATTTTTAATACAAGAAATATGACTATAGAATCCTTCCTTAGGGACGCTATCACCACTCGATTGTGATACATAAATACAAAAATTTTCAAATTAATTTCCCGTTATTGGCATTAATCTTCTTTTTTAATGCTTTATTCCCGTGCTTCCAACATGTCCAATACAATCAGATACATTTATCAAAATTGCACAGAAAATCTTTCCCGTTATTTGCATTAATCTTATTTGAAAAGTAAAACATTTCGCAAAGTGTTTCTAGCGCCATGTTCACTGTACGATTGTGCCGTGTCACGTTGCTACAAAGCATTTATTTAGTGACAACGCGCTAGCGCAAAGTAATATCTCACATGGTTTGGGTAGACAAAGTGCTTAAGAAATTGTGTTTAGGATTTAAACACTTCCATGACGTGTTTAGATCTAAACATGTATAGAAATATGTTTAACAACTAAACACTTATGTCTAAACATGTTTTATATCTAAACGTGTTTAGAAATTAAACACGTTCTGCTGTAAAATGCAGAGTTATCTTCCCGGAAATGACACAAATACTCGTATATTTAAACGTTAATTTGAGCGGCCATCGAAACAAAGTAAATCACAAAAGGGACGTATCAAGGAGAGATACTGACAACCCAACGGATAACCATGAAGAAATATTGAAAATCATTTGAAAGGCATCTTTTTACCGCAATATATTAAAGGTATGTTTTCTTTTTATTCAGATTTACATTATTAAACCATGATGAGCAATGTAAACAGTGCCTTTGAGGTCGTTTATAGACTTGAGGTTATATTGAATTTCATTAAAGATAACTATTTTAATTTAAGTATACATGTGTAGTTCCAATGCAACTTGAAAAAAGGATGTCATCATCAATGGGCAGCATAGGGTACTTTTACTTAAATTTAACTTTCTTTCCTACAGGTTATGTGAGTAGTCCTGATTGAACTAAAAGCATGTATGTATCAAAGAAGCTGCATCTGTGCATGGCGTCATCTTCAAGTGCAAATTGTTGTTCCGTGATCAACACCAAGAAACGCATTTTTATGAAGTGTATTGGCTTACCCTTAATTCGACAATGTTTGATGGATTTGAATACATGTACATTAAATCATCATTTTGTGATTATCCTTGTGCATTTGAAATGGATTACTTTTCGGCAGTTACTGATGGGATATTATATCATGTGGTGCTATGTAGTGCTTTAGGACTGGTGAAAGTTAATTAAGTTTGACATTTTGATGACTGACATATGGAACACTCTGCAACCGATTGAAACTGTAATTAATCATATGCAAAATATTATATAAAAACAATATTTTATAATTTTATTTGAAATATCTTTGATAATACATTATTAAAAATATTAAAGGAAGTTTTGATATAAAATTGCTAGCTTATTTTAATTTTGTTGCTCATCCCTGCGTTATAAATATAATGTATGACATGCTGATTGAACTTATAGAGATCAAAATATTAAATTTGTGTAAAAAGAACATCACACAATTGTAAAGTATCTACATATCTAAACAATCAGAGGCCTTATGATGAATAATTTATATCGGTTAATATTTTGAAAATTTTGACAACATTATGTGTATTAAGTAAAATGCTCTTTGTGAAAAAAAATTTACAAGTGTTTATAGTTTTTCTGCAGTTACACTTGTTTTAATATGTTAAATCTCGATATGTTTAATTTCTAAGCACATATTTAAGAAATGTGTTTAAAATTCAAACACTTTTCTAAGCACTTTTTTGTCACCTTCTTTTTTATATGTTTAATTTCTAAACATGTAAAATTTCTAAACATGTATGAGAAAGTGTTTAGAATCTAAACACTTATGTGCTTCAATTCTAAACACTTTCTGAGACGTGTTTAGAAACTAAACATGTTTAGGAATTAAACGTATAAAAAAGAAGATGACAAAAAAGTGTTTAGAAAAGTGTTTGAATTCTAAACACATTTTTTACAGTGTACATGTACCTCAACCTGTATTTGAACTACAACTGGTCTATAAAGTCACAAAAAGAAGAAATTCAGTACAAGTCAAAATTGCAAAAGTAAAAGAAACCACTGTCCGAGATATGCAAGTGCAGGAAGCATAATCAGGCATGTAAGTGTCGCTAAGATAGAGTGCCTGTAAGGTTTCCTGGGGTTTGTTTATGTCGATTCGATTTTACGTTTGAAATTAGATTTGCGAAGTTTTCCAGCTTTTGTGAATCGGCGATTAAGATCTCGCAGAACATCTGGGTTAAAACATGTATCTGGTTCCTAGGTTGTGGTTCCATCTAACCACTTGACACGGAAATGTCGAACACCATTTTTCATCTTCCCTCGCAGAACTTTCTCATAGTTCCATGTTTTGGCAGGAGTGGGATGAGGCGGGTCTTGGGTTTGCAATTCAGGAGTGTGTTGAGGGAGAGGCTGAGTGTTATTTACATTTGGTGATGGCGGATTCACTGGTGGACCAGGAAGTGGCAGTTGGATGATCAGTGTCTTGATCTTGAGGAGGGTTTGCCTCAGTAGCTTGGTCAGCAGGGATATCTCTAGGAGCAGGGTCATTAGGAGGCATGAGTTGTTGACGGACTTGAACATCCTCTGGGGAATAATACCACTTTAGATTAGTGGCATTTATCAATGATGCATGTACTTTGTTATCAGAGACTCGGCACACTCTGGAAGTGAAATTTTTTCCTCTCCCAACAATGCGATAGGGTCCATTGGATTTGTCGTACAGCTTGTGCGAAAATCCAGTAGGAACTTTATAATTTTTCAGTAGGACAAGGTCTCCTATGTTGAAATCAGGGATCCTGACATGTTGGTCATGATAGTCTTTGTTTTTCGATTGGTTGTGGAGATCATTAGCCTTGGCAATTTCAGTGGAAATTTTAAGTCTGGCCAATAGTTCCTTCATTATTATTTGGCATCTCGTTGTAAGTTGTCTTTTGGTTGAAGAAATGCATCAAATGGTATGCGCATTTCCTGTCCAAACAATAACTGAAAGGGTGAACACTCAGTGGATCCAAGATGAGGAGACTTGCGAAACGATATCATGATCCCTGGTAATAGCTTAGGCCATATATCCTGGTCATTGTTATAGTATGCTCGCAGAGATTGAGCTATGGTGCTGTTTTGCTTCTCCACTAAACCATTGGTGTTGGGGTGGTAGGATGATGTGTGGTATTGTGTAATTTCAAATATTTCACACAACGCATTGATGAGCCTAGACATGAAATTACGACCACGGTCTGACATCTGTATTATGGGAGATCCATATCTGGCAAATATTTCTTTGAAGAGACATTCTGCAACCCCTCGAGCATCTTGAGACTTCAGGGCAAAGGCTTCAGGCCACCGAGTAAAGGAATCAATACAAAGGAGGATGTACTCGTAGTCATGGTACATGTAGGCAAATAGTGCATTTTTCCGAAGATCTCGTGGAAGAGCTAACTGGTTGGCGTTTGCAGCGTCGTTGATAAAGAAGTTGATCAATGATGCAGTAGTGTTGAGATACAGAAACAACTTTATCTCGAAGTTTGCGATCCTCTGGTACAGAGCCATCAGTAAGATATTTCACTATACTAGCATAGTCAGGGCATTCAGACTGTAGGCGAAATAGAGTGTCTTTGTCTTGTAGTATTTGATGTATTTCGTCGTCCTCTATGGCCATAATGAAGGTTTCTGGTACTTCATAGGAGAACATAATTTGGACTCCTTCCTGTACATCATTCTCTTGTAGGAGTGGGGCAGGATGGTGTGGTAAGGGCTCTGAGGAATGATGGATAGAGACAGTGTATACCTTTGGCTCTGGTGTTATAGTAGAACTTGGAATGCGGCTAAGGGCATCGGCAACACAATTTTTCTTTCCAGGTTTGTGGACAATGTCAAAATTGTACTATTGAAGCTTAGGAGCCCAACGTTCAAGCCTGCCAGTATGCTTTGCTGTCTTTAACCAAATGACGGCCTTGTGGTCAGTGTAGATGGTAAATTTGTTACCGGCTAGGCATGGACGATACACTTGAACACCATGAACAACAGCAAGCAGCTCTTTCTCAGATGTTGGGTATTTCTTTTCTTCTTTGGTCAGAGATTTTCCACCATAAGCAATGACAACCTCCTTGTTATCCGTAGTTCTCTGTACTAGGGAATATCTAACTGCTGTATCGGAGGCATCACAGGAAAGAATGAAGGATCTGGGTATGAGAGTACTGGAGAGGTGGATAAGGCACGTTTTAAGGTGTCAAAGGATTGTTGACATTCTGGAGTCCAGGAGAATTTAACATTTTTGGCAAGGAGAGCATTGAGTGGTCCAGCTATGTTGGAAAATCCTTCGATAAATTTTCTGTAGTAATTAGACACACCCAACAAGCTTCCCACTTGTTTTGGCGTTGTTGGTGTTGGCTATTGACTAATGATGTCTGTTTTTGTAGAATCAACCTCTACTCCTTTGCGAGTGATTATGTGGCCAAGGAATTTGAGTTCTTTCATTGCAAAATGGCACTTTGAAGGATGGAGTTTCAAGCTGGCTTGTTGTAGACGAGCAAAGATTTCTGAGAGATGCTGCAAATGGACTTCAAATGATGTAGAGAAAATTAAAATGTCATCAATGTAACACAAGACGAATTTCCAATGAATGCTGCGGAGAACACTTGTCATAAGAGTTTGAAAGGAAATAACGGCATTCATGAGACCAAAGGGCATCCTCTTCCACTCATAAATTCCACTTTGAGTGATAAATGCAGCCTTGTGTTTAGTGGAAGGGTCCATTTCAAGTTGCCAAAAGCCACTCTTGAGGTCAAGGGAGGTAAAATACTGTGGTGATGATGCACCTAGAGAATCAAACTCATCCTAAAGTTGTGGAAGTGGAAAGAACATAGGTATTGTAGACTTGTTTAATTTCCTATAGTCCACCACAAATCGAAATTCACCAGTTGGCTTTTTCATAAGTACAGGTGAATGCCACTCAGAGCTGGACGTTTCTATGATATCATTTTGAAGTAGTTCTTGTACTTGTCTGTCGATTTCTTTCAGGTTTTCAGGTGTTGTTCGGTAATATGGTAAGCGGACAGGACGAATACGAAGCACAGTGTCAATTTGTGTTTGTAGTTAGCTGTTTTCCAAGTTCACCTAAGTCTGATGCAAAAGAGTTCCTGTGTTTTTGTAGGAAATCCAAAAGAATCTTAATTCTTTTGAGCTGAAGTAAGGTATATATTTGAAAGGTCAAAGTTCAGGTAGCTGGAAGAAGAGCGCAATCTTGAATGATTGCGCATCGCCCAACTCTTGCCTGTCGTAAAAAGTTAGGTCTTGAAAAAGTGACCAATGAAAATTGTTAAAATTGCGGATGTCTAGACAAATATAAGTAAAAAGACAATAAAAGCGTGATAATAATTCACCATGGGGAAGTAACTACTCTTTGCTACTAGGCTTAACTTGAGTAAATAAGAGTCTCAGGTATGACACCTGGTGTTTGAACATTTAATTGAATGACACCTAAGTAACAAAGAAATCAGTAACATCAAAGAAAATGAGCATAATAAGACACAATATGACTTACACTATATACAAACAACAAATGTCGCAAACAAAAATTAGCTTGGTACATAAATCTGGACTATGAGAATTATCTTTAGGAATTTCACACATTTGAATAAAATTGATTTAGAAATAGACATAATTTACAATACCAGTTTTTTCTTAATAGTTTTACACAGTTTTCAAAAACAAAATAACTTTAGATTTATATCAAATATTTATAATAAATTCCAAAACAATGCTTTATTTGTGACTGAATGAAAATATGTTAAAATATAAAAATTGCAGATAAATTGTATGTGACAGTAACAACACTTGCATAAGCGCGACGGCATGTAAGCGCGGATCCAGGAATTTTTTCCAGGGGGTGGTCAACTCCAGTTAAAAAAATTTCCGAACCGAAAAACAAGGGAAAAACGTTAACTCATTTCCCATACGTAAAAAAACTACTATAGTATTACGTGGGTGAGGGGTTGTGTTACAATAAGTTTCGGCTTTTAAAGCTATACATACTAATGAATTTTCATACAAATTTCACATAGATCCGTCTTTCCGAGGAGGGGTCCGTGTTTTCTAGGGGGGTCCAAGGTCACTTTTACTTGGTTAAGTATATACATTTAATACCCCGCAAAATCCCCATCCCTCTAGATCCGCGCATGGTAAGTTGTGTGTTAACTAGCGCAATAACAAACAACGCGCTGGTGCTTTTCAACTTGCACTAGCGCGTTGTTTCTATCTCGCTGTTAACTTTGCAAATGGCCCTGTTGGAACACCATAGAATTCAATCAGAGCATTGCATTCAATCAATATCTTAAATCAGTATCGTCAAGGACTATTTTAAACATGCAGTGCCAATACAATTCGACATATTAAATCACCCGACTGTTGTCAGTCCTGATTTCGATTCTGGAGGTTTTGAACAGAGTCAGCTCAAAGTAAGAATAACACATAATAAGATCATGTACATAAGAAAAAAACTTAATCAGCAATGAGCAAAGTTAACCTATCACTGGGCCGTATTATAATTGACGTTTTACAAAAATGGTTAAGGTCAGAAGACACGTTCCTCAAAAATATATAATTTTCTCTTAGAATTTGTTATTGAAATATAGGTACTTAAACACGTTTCCTCACAAAAAATTAGGGTACTTTACCAGGCATTTGGACAAGATACCACAGGGTCATATTTCTTATATAACCCTTATGGATAATCTTCTGAATTGCCTATATC
Organism: Saccostrea cuccullata; assembly: GCF_032062105.1. Lineage (NCBI taxonomy): Eukaryota > Metazoa > Mollusca > Bivalvia > Ostreida > Ostreidae > Saccostrea > Saccostrea cuccullata. Next base: position 45,125 of record NW_026924659.1, on the reverse strand, counting down.
ACAATTTTTGGTGTTCTTCTAAATAAAACATTTTGAAAACAATGTAAAAATCAGAAGAGAATGACAAAAATGAATTATTTTTGATATAATACCAAGAGATCCAAAACAGATATTTGAGGAACGTGTCGTCTGAACTTAAACTTTTGTTTTTGTACCAGAATTGACCACGGTATGTTCCGTCTACTACGGAAGCCTATTTTTCCAACTGTTATTTGGCGATCTTTCATATCAAATTGCTTAACAAGGGACACGCCTCTTCCCCAGCTTGCTTTCACCGGGCAACAGAACAATCATTATTTTTAACATCTCCCTTCCTTCACTAAATTTGTCAATCCAATCAATTACAAAATTTCTGACAAGTCTTTCGTTTTCATAAAGCGTGTCGAAATTATTACAAGCACAGGGGCCAGTAACATGCTAAATTTGAATTTATGCAATGACTATATATATACACATCTGCATATATATTCATTGCATAAATTCAAATTTAGCATGTTACTGGCACCTGTGATTACAAGCTTCTGAAAAGTACGTTTAACTTTACAAATGTTCGTTTCTCGAATACGACGGAGTCAACCATTTTTTTGTCACAAGTGATCTACATAATGACGTAATTTTGACATTGTGACGTCAAAAACATGAGGCAAAAAGTTCTATTACATATGCTATCTATAGAACATGTATGACTCTATGTGTGCCAAATTTCATTCTCATCTAAATTGTGGTTTAGTAAATATAGAGATAGCTCGCGAACTTTTTGATCACCCCTCGTATAAGGATTTCTAAATTAAAAGTTGGAAGTTTTAAGTTAGGTCATAGGGAAGTTCAGGATTTAAAAAAAAAATACACAGATAAAAAGTGCTCACCAATTTATTTCAATGAACCAGTATTTATTTTGCATTTTCAAAGTTTTATACCATATATGTAACTCCCAAGGGCCCCGTCCACCATTCTTAGAGTGCCCCCCCCCCCCTTTCGACCCCTCTCCCTTGATTGCAAAGATTAATAAAGTATATTGCTAACCAATCTATTTTCAATGTTTATTTTACATTAATAAAGCTGGTAATAATTTAAAACAAAGGAAAAACTAAGGAAAAGCTCAAATTAAAGTTGGAATAGCTAAGAATACACTTTTGCCCCTGAAAAAAAAGTGGTATAAGCCCAGGAAATGTTTAAACTGGATACAGAGAAAGTAAATGCATAAATAAATAGAATACTGACTGCAATTAACGTCGTTGATAGCTACTAGTATCTTTAGCCATATTGAGAGTCAAATATCGCAATATGCATATTACTTTCAAGGTTCCATATTTCAGTGGGAATCGGTGAAATACTGCTCAGACGTCATAGGCGACAACTGAGTGATGGAGAGATGAGAAGGTTTTTGAGATATACATGTATGTTTGTTTTTATTCAAAACATTTACAATCTGTAGCTCTGACGGCCATGTTTCGTGATCGTAAAACAATTTTTCATTAAGGTATTCAATATAATGAAGCGATTTTGAACAATTTTAAATAATTTTAAACTAGTCAAAAATGCATTGCTAGATAAAGATAAAAGTGAAATGAACCAAATTCACGCGACTTATAACATGTAGAGAGACGGTCATTTTGAACGTTAAAAATTTTTGAAGAGTTATCTGCCCTTGATGAAAGGAAGAAAATTTTCAATTTCTCAAAATTTCTGCGGTGAATAATTCATTTTATTTAATATTTCAGTAAAGAGGAAGTTTATGCATATTTTCACCAAGAAATTGTTAGAAATTCATATTACTTTTAAAACAACATCTTGTAAAACATGCACCACCCGTAGACTTCAACAAGGGGCAATTATGTGGACAAAAATCAAAATTTTGTAAATTCCTTTGGTGGAGCAATTTTTATTTGATCACATGTCTTCAGAATGCTACAATGATTTAAAATATTGGACCATTCATTTATGAGGTATCGAATATGGTCATTGAATACCTTAATTTTTATATTGTTTAACGTCCCTCTCGAGAATTTTTCACTCATATGGAGACGCCGCCACTTGCCAGCGGAGAGCTGAAAATTTTGTCCTATACTTGGCACTAGCTTAGGACTGTTGAGCAGGGAGGGATCTTTTTCAGCACGTACTGCAACACGGGATCTCGGTTATACCGTCTCATCCGAAGGACCTGTCTCCAGTGGGATTCGTGACTTAAGAATCAACTCCTTACTTTGCGATCTTAGAGCGGACGCTCTAACCACTGCGCCATGCGGGCGACCATGCATAAGTATTACGTTAAGAATACCAAAAAAAAAAAAAAAACAACAAAGTTATTTGATGTTAAATAGGTTGATAAGGTTAATATGATGAAATATGGCGAGTTCCTTCTTCTTCGCCGCGTCTCCCTCACTATCTTCGCTGCTATTTTACAATGGTTGCAGATTTTTGATGATGTTTTCTTGCTGACAGTTCAAAGAACTTTATTCGGCAATAACCAATATTTGCCCCCCAAATCAAACTTTGATGGAGTATATTCAATTAAGTTCTTAAACAGGGGAGTATATGCTGACTTCAAAGCACTGAATATTTTCATAAGTAATGACGCCATATGTACGTAATGACGTCACAAACATGATGTAAATTTCAGTTTTTTCATGAATTTTACAGAAAAATGTACATATTTCGTCTATATTTTGAGTAAAGGTCACCGAGCGCATGTGTGTTCAGGATCAATATTTTGATATAATGTGTAGAATGATAATATCAATGAAATATGTCAATATTGTCCCTGAACAAACTTGCGCTCTATAAATTTTAAAGCTAAAATTGTTGAAATTTTGTCCATTTTGTCCTCTTTCTGAAAAAGGATATAAAATCGGACTAGTTTGTGACGTCATAAAAACAAAAATTGTGAATACACTGCTTTGACACTATGATATTTTCTGTTAATTTATATTTCTCATACAATTTATTGAATTCAGCACATTTCAGGAAGTTTTCAAAATATGACTTTTGTTGGGGCAAATATATGCAATATATCGCATATAGTTCTTTATAAGGGTTGAAATTCGATTTTATATAGAAAAATCAGTTTAAAGCGCAGAAAAAAAATTCATATGATATCAAGTACTGTAGATTCCTTATTTTTCGCGAGTACTTATTATGGCGAATGGGCTCTTCAATGGCAAATCGTGAGAATAATAATTTGGGAATGGATGGTTTATCAAGAGATTTTACATAGATTTCAGCACCATAAAAATAAAGGCGAGTAATTTTATTTCGCATGTGGTTCTTCTCGCGAAATTACGCAATAAATTATTCTACGCGTTTATTTAGGAATCTACAGTATATTTAAGTAAGATTAACTTGAACAACCATTATCGTCTTTGACGTCACAGGGTCACGTGATCGCTATCTAGGTTTTTTTTTTCACTTCAGTCAATAATTGGTTAATTACCGGGGTTTTTCACATCAAGGACAAAAAATACATACATTATGCTTATAAGGAACGTAATAGCCTTTTAATTTCAAATACTTTGGAAACATCCGATATGCCCGTTAACTTAAGAAAATAAAAAGAGACGAGAGAGAAAATATGAAATAACAAAATTTTCTTCCCAACGTTAACCTCCAGTCATTCTGACCTTGAGAAACACTGAAAAGAAAACGGGGAATGCATTGCGTTTTCCACTAGGAAAAATACATAAAGTGTAGAATACGTGTCGTTGCTGTCAAGAAGGAGAACACTGTGGATGTCTGATTGTAGAAAGAACTAAGAAGGTAGTTCCAAACAGACATTCAAAGATATGTAATTAAAAATAGTATGTGTTCGACATATTGTCGCGGAAAATGTCTCAGAAGTGAAAGCCAAAAAAAGGCAATATGACAGAAATCACTTGCTCTAGGAGTTAACCACCCCTGGAAAGCAAAGATTTTCAAAGAACTCACACCAAAGACAATTGCATATTAATTTATCTACAGTACCTGGCCATAAGTGAGTTAAAATTTTACTTCTCCACTATATATTTCAATGAAAAATGCATTTTTCTAAAGTATCATCGCGTGCAAAATAAAAACTTTCAGACCCTAATTTGAAAAAAAGAAAGAAATTTAAGGCAAAACAAATTTTTTATAAAAAACAGTTTTTCAATGAAATATGTAGTATAAAAATGCAATTATGACCAGGTACTGCAATTGTTTTCTATACTGCATATCACAATATCAAGAGGATACAAATAAAAAGAAGGCTCACTAATGGACACTAGGTAGCGAAGTATTTGAAGGCAATTCATTTTGCTGTTCATATTGTGAAATTTGCTGAAGTACAAAACAAAAACTTTCCCTACACCGGGTACCAATGTGATAGAAATTTTAAGACTTTTTTGTTTTGTATACACGTTCATACTTCTGACGTATAGAAATAATGATCATAATTATCGTGTCTTGCGCTATGGCAATGTTGTATTAACATGGACTTGGGCTAACTACATATATCGTTCACGACTAGATTTAGGTAGCTTTTTGAAAAGCAAATTTATTGAATCCCCATCATCTAAGGATACTTTGTGGCATACTTGCCTCAAAGTATCCCTAGGTGATGGGGATTCAAGTTTGTTCAAATGGTGGCATCTTTTAAAAATCTTCTTCTCAAGAACCACTGGGCCAGGAAAGATGAAACTAATGCGGAAGCATCCACAGGTAGTGTAAATTCAAGTTTGTTCAAATCATGACACCCGGCGGTAGGGTGGGGCCACACTGGGGAATCAAAGTTTAACATAGAAATAGATAGTAAAAGTATTTAAAACGTCTTCTTCTCAAGAACTACTTGGCCAGGAAAGATAAAACTTATGTGGAAGCATCCTCGGGTATTATAGAATCAAGTTTGTTTAAATCATGACTCCTGGGGGTAGAGCGTTGTCACAACGTAAAATCAGTTTTACATTGGAATATGTAGGACAAATCTTTAAAAATCTTCTTCTATACTGCATATCACAATATCAAGAGGATACAAATAAAAAGAAGGCTCACTAATGGACACTAGGTAGCGAAGTATTTGAAGGCAATTCATTTTGCTGTTCATATTGTGAAATTTGCTGAAGTACAAAACAAAAACTTTCCCTACACCGGGTACCAATGTGATAGAAATTTTAAGACTTTTTTGTTTTGCATACACGTTCATACTTCTGACGTATAGAAATAATGATCATGATTATCGTGTCTTGCGCAATGGAAGTTAAAAATTCAAGCCCTACTTTTCAATACTTATTTGATTTGTGCCTTTTTCTAACCAATATGCTCAGGTGAACGATGTGGCCCATGGGCCTCTTGTTTGCGATTTGTCAGTTTGAGATCAATAGGCAACGATTAATTTTCGAGACGAAGGAAGTTTTCTTTACAAACTGAATGCAGAATATAAGTGCTTCGATCTCGATGATTTATATTCGCGAGTTTAAGTAGGTCGCGAAACTCGGGAACATTTCTCGCACGCAAATAAAAGGTGGTTCACAGTAATGGATCGAACTGTTTAGAACTACCTGTTCGTTTATAAATAAGTTCTAAGAGCAAATATTTGTTCAAGAAAATGTTTTATCATCCTTCTCTCTCTTTCTCCACTCGGCAAAAAGAAAATGGTGCTCCAACACCCGAAACATCCCCACCTCTGGATCCTCCAATTATAAGAACTATTGAAAAGGAAATGACATCCTTTCAAAATCTCCTCAAAAGTCATTAATCCAGAAAAGATGAAACTGTCAGTCAAGTTTTAACACATAGTGCAAATTCAGGTCTTCTGAAAACATGACCCCTTGGGTAAGGATAGATATTAACAGGGAATTGAATTTATACATATAATTCAATATGATTAAAATCAGACCCTTTGATCCGTTCACAAAGATCGTTATATATATATAGTGATCTCGTGTGAGCGGATCAATGTATCTGATTTTAATCAGATTGACATACGATCATGAATATGTAAAAAAAAAAACCCACAAGAACATCAAAGCCATGTTTTTCATATAAAACATTTTCATTTCCAGGTAGTTTCTGTGTTAGAAGTTTTTTTTTTTTACATCTTGAACCTCAGGGGTAAGGTGAAACCTCAACGGAGAATAAGTTATAGAAATCTTATACAGGAATTACTATAAAGGAAATACTTTAAAAGATTTTCTCAGAAACAACAAGGTCATGATTAGTCATGTTAATACAGAAACATCATCTTGTAGATTAGATTTAAATGTAAAATCTTGACCCCTTGAGGTATGGCGAAGACGCAACAGGTTGGTCAAATTTTTGTAAAGGAATTCAAATAGGAAATATCTTTTAAAAACCGTCACAGGAACAGCAAGACCAAGATAAGTCATACTACTTGTCCTTAAGATGCATTCTCAGGTAGTGCAGATCAAGTTTGTTCAAATCATGACCCCAGGGATGGGTGGATGGCATTTGAAGATCAAATTTTACGATAAAAATAAAGTATGTAGGAAAAATCATAATAAAATCTTCTTAAGCCATGACGAAATATGGAATTCAGAGGATCCTCAGTTTGTATTGGTTCAAGAATTATTTATGATTCTATCTTATGTGAAATCGATTGAAAAATAATCCCATTTATCCATTATTTCCCCATTACCATTTACTTTTACTTGTCTCTATTTTTTATTTCTAAAATATGTTAAATATAATTTAGTTTTTCATGGAATAACTCTGGATGGCCCTATCACATCCCAGGATACCCAGTACAGCCCAGCACTTTTTAGAGTGTGGCATTGAAGACTGTGACAGAAACTGTGAATTTTTCTGCAACACTTGCCACAAACAGATGTGTAAACAATGCAAAAATGAGCATCTGAGGAACTTAGAAGCAAAAAACCACGAAGTGGTTCTATACCAACTACGAGACAGACAAATTCCTCCTGTTAAAGAGGGTAAGACCCAAGATTCATCAAGAAGACAAGCAGTGCCCTGATACTAGTATTAAAAAAAGGTTTCCCTATATATACTGAAAGGAAAAAGAAACGCAGGGTAACATAATATTCGAATTTTTTTTAAAGCATGACCGAAAATTACGGAAAATCGTCAGAACGTGTTACCTGTTGTCAGAGAGGGCCTGGAATGGTTTCCAACCAATCGTGACGATGACGTTAACGATAAACAGAATCACGTTACGATCGGATTATTTGTCCTTCCATCAGTTTAACCGCCACCTTACTACCAAACATTTTTCGGCGTGGTTACCCATGCCCAAAATAGCCAGGGTTTGAAAGATAAACACTTTGATGAATTCCATGCAAAGGAGAATCAAGGCTGTGACAGATGTGCGGGGGGAAATATTGAAGATAATGAGAGTTTTCGATTTTCACTTTTGGGTGTGTCGTCATATAAGTTTCAATAACTCATTAATTATTAGACAGAATCAAATGAGATTTTTGCTTACATTTTCTTTAAAGATGATTTTAAAAGTTAGATAGGAATACTAAAAAAAAAGTAAAAATAAAAACAAATTGAATTCACCTCAAAAGTTTACCCTGCGTTTCTTTTTCCTTTCGGTATAGTTTACTACATGGCTCTCCGTTATGGTCTCATCTTTGAACTTGATTCACATTTCTTTAAAATCAAGATTTTTAACTCATAAGGACAATGCTTTCAATGATTTTTCCTCGGGAAAAATATGAATATTATGAATTCCTTTTATTCAAGGATGCTCTATGATAAGAGAATATTGCATTAGCAATACTTGTCTCCTACCGGTAAGTGTAATCTGGTTCCCGGTAAAAATTGAATTGCTACATTTTTACAAAATCCAAACTTGATCTATAACTCACAAAGATCTTATAACATACCAAATATCAGCTCAAAATCTGCAAGCGTTCAAAAAAAAAAAAAATTGCAGAAAAGTCTTTACAAATAATAAGTTTGTAATTCCGTCAAAAATCATTGAAGTGTAAGAAAATGTAAACATAATCTGTGACTCCTCCAGATAAATTTACAAACCAGCAATCAATATCTGTAAGCATTTAGAAAAAAAGTGCGGAAAACCAAATGGGACAGACTAACAGACAGGCAGAGGGATAGCCGGTGTAACGTTGAATATTGACCCAAGTTGAAAATTGACCCGGGGGTCATTTTTCAACGTTGAATATTGAACCAGGGGTGTTTTTTCAACGTTGAAAATTGAGACCAAAAGTCGTTAAATTTATACCCGGGGTCATTTTTCAACAGCTTGATATTTTTCTTTCTCATCCCCGATGACCTCAACAAGTTGAATATAGACCCTGTGGAAAAATGACCCCACCTCAGAGTTTGAACATTTTTTGAACTGGGAAGTGGTTTTATGGGATTTATCAGTATCTCTATATTTTTTATACTTCGGTTTCAATTTTTTTCCCTTTTCATAATAATAGAAATAAACTTATCATCCCATGTATATATGTACATTTTGTTCAGTACACAATTTCAGTTATCTTCAAGCATGAATTTTTTTTTGACAATACTTTCTAAAATCCACATCCATAAATAACAACAAAACTAAGAGTAGGGCATAAAACAAAAATCCTGGAAATCTGGTGTCTAGAGAGTGAGCCCTATATATAATATTATATTGATCAGGTGGGCAGAACAACCCATCTAGTCAAATTCAGTATAAAAATTAACAAAATTAAGAGCCTAAAAATTAGAATTAAACACATCGGTCAAAATGAATCCAATGATAGGTTACATTTGTGAAAAGAACAATAAAGCAACCATAACATGTAAGTAATGCTGACTTTAAACAAGGTTGGTGAAATCCCTGTAACAAACTTATCTGTCAGTAGCCTGCCTTGGCCTAAAAGTCGATCGTTTTCGGAGCATAACCTTGAGAATGAGAACTAGAGTTAGACTTTGGGATGGACTAGAAGCTGCACTTCCTACCATCTTTGATATCAACAACTGACAGTCTCTGCAACTTCTTTTGACCTCAACAACAAAAAATCGCATTCCCCTTCAAAGAAACAGAGAGAGAGAGAGAGTTCAGTGTTATATTTTGGATACTTTATTACAAAAATGATATAATGCTGAATATTATGTAGGGTTGTGTATCTAATGCAAATATTTTTTGATTAAAAAAATACAAAAATGAAGAAAACAGCCCAGTCACAGATACAAAAAAGCAAAAAACAAAAAAAAAAAATTCTTCAAATATATATGGTACAAATCCCAAAAAAGGGAGATCACCCCCTTTTACATCCTCTAACTAACAAAATAAATATGTATTAATTGTGAGGTTCGTTCTTGAAATGTTTGATTAACTATGCGAAAAAGATCGCTACACGTTTTATTTTGAAAAAAAAATTCCGTGTTCAAGTTAGACATTATAAGTTATTAATGTTGTGCATAACTAAATAAGCATCAAATCTTACGTGCATCATGTCTTAAACTCACATCATTTACCAAGTACTAATTTTGGGAATTTTAAAATTGAAATAAATGAAGTTTTGTTAGCAAAAAAATATAAATTGACAAATTTATGGACTAAACTGTATACTGTGTAACTATGTTTACTAATATTCAGGATTAACATATAAAAATGTACTTCTATTAAAAAAGATATCACACGAAATATTGCAATATTAAGCTACAACGTCATATAACTTTGAAATCTAAGATATTTAATTTATAAAACGTTTTATTTTAAGAATATAACTGAATTACTGAATTAAGTGTGCATTGATTACATTGGTGTTGAAATTGAAATTGCGCGGGGAGGGGGCTAATTGAAAAAGAAAGAAAAATTCAAATCTGAAAAAAAATGACAGGAAGAAAAAAAATTGTCCATTGTCAAAACTAGTAGTCCAAACCCAAAAATCCTATTGGGGATAGGATCCAATTTCTTTTTTTTAAAGCACTACCACTTGCTCTTCTTTCCTTCAATACACTGTAAGGTGCCTGTTGAAAGCAGAGGGGGGAGGGGGGGACTAAACCAATTTCACATTGTTCAATGCCTATACTTTGTCTATCTTTGCAAAAATGGGGTAAGCATCCCTAGCCCCCTTCCCCCGTTCCCAACGCCTATGGATTAAATCACAGTTGTGAAAACCAAGTCATAAATATGTGCTTTTATGCTGTTGAATTTTGAACCGGTTTCAAGATCAAAATTCCACGACCCGGCTCAGTTTTCAACAGACTAGGGTCTAAATTCAACACCTTTGGTCTCACTATTCAACGTTGAAAAATGACCCCCGGGTCAATTTTCAACCCGGTTCAAAATTCAACGTTACACCGGACAGACAGAGGACGGAAGACTCCGAGGAATTCACCGGGGGGGGGGGGGGCTGAAAATTAAAAACAATACTCGACTGACGAAAGGAAGACGGGAGATGATCATGAATGTTCTTGTCAATAGATAACAATAATAACAAGCATTCTGAGAGAGTCGAATTAGTAATACTAGTCCTATACCGTCAAGGTTTAATCTGGTTCCCATAAAAAATAAAAATACAGTAATTCCGTCGAAAAATCATTTAATTTGAACTTAATGCAAACTTGATCTGGAACTCATCAAGGTACACTCATATACCAAAAATCTGCTCAATATCTGCAAGCGTTTAGGACAAAAGTGCGGAAAACCAAGTTGAACAGAGAGACAGAGGGACAGCTGGACAGTAAGACTCAGAGGAAAACTATTGTCCCCTCCGATTTCACCGGTAGGAGACTAACAAGCATTCTGAGAGTATATAGCATGACCAATATTAGTCTGCTACCGGCAAGTTTAATCTGGTACCCACTAAAACTGAAAATGTCACAATTCCATCAAAACTATTGAAGCGGAACAAAATTCATATTTGATCTTTAAGTCATCACGGTCTTAACATTCCAAAACACCAGCTCAGTATCTCAACCGTTCAGAAAAAAATTGCAGACTCTTAAAAATAGAACAAAAAAAAAACGCCGTAATTCCGTCAAAATCATTGAAGCGTGACGAAATGCAAACTTGATCTGTAACTTATCAAGATACATTTTCACACCAGAAATCACAGTTTAATATCTGCAAGCGTTTAGAAAAAAGTTTGGAAAACCAAGTGGGACTAATAAAAAAAATCACCAGAGCATTTGGCTCAGGTGAGCTATAAGATTCATTGATTTCGAAATGAAAGTTAGGAAGACTTTAAATTGTTGGAAACCAAATTACACTTTTCCACTTCAATAAATCGAAGACAAACTGAAAAGACAAGAGTGGGACTGTTGCTACGTGCCTGGTAAAAATGTTGACATCATCTTGCCGTATAACCTGATAACAAAGTAAAATTCATTGACGATGCTATTTGTAAAAGTCAAATAATTGTCATGCGCCGATGTAACGACCAAAAGTGACCCCCGTAGAATATTGACCAGGGAGTCATTTTTCCACGTAGAAAAATGACCCAGGGTCAAGATTCTACGACAAATGGGGTCATTTTTTGACCGAAGAAAAACATTCCAGACCAGTAATTCTACGACTCAACACATGTTGAAAAATGACCCTCATAGAAATTTGCCCCCCTACTTTTTTATACAATGAAACCTGATATCTGTGTCTCCTGATACTTTTTATGCTTCCGTAAACGAAGTTTCGGGGTAATATAGTTTTTGTCGTGTCATTCCGTCTGTCTGTCTCTCTTCTCTCTGTCTGTCTGTCTAGCTGTCTCTCTGTCTGTCTGTTTGTCCTCAAAAACTTTAACCTTGCCCATATAACTTTTGATTTAGTGAAGCCATGGCTTTCATATTTCACATGTGTATTCCTTGTGATAAGACCTTTCTTTGAGTACCACCAAATTTGACCTTTTGACCTTGACCTTGGAGTTTGACCCACTTTTACATGAAAATTTTAAACTTTTACTTACTAGGCCATATCTTTTGAAGAGTAGACACTAGGACATTATACTTCACATATGTGTTCTTTGTTGAAAGACCTTTCATTGGATACCAACAACCTTGACCCTTTGACCTTCACCTTGTAGATTTCCGTTCCTGTGAAAAAAATTTAACCTTGGCCATAACTTTTGAATGGTAAGGGATAGGGCTTTCATACTTCATTTATTTAATCCTTGTGAGAAGACCCTTCTTCCGATACCAAGCACTTTTACCCTTTGACTTTGACCTTTGAGTTTGACCTACTTTAATAAAGCAAACCTTGACCATAACTTTTGAAGGGTTAGGGCTAGTGCTTTCATACTATACATATTTAATCCTTGTGACAAGACATTCCATTTGCTAACAAGAACTTTGACCCTTTGACCTTGACCTTGGAGTATGACTTACTTTAAAAAATTTTTAACCTTGGCTATAACTTCTGAACGGTTAGGACTAGGGCTTCCATACTCTACATACTGTATACAGGGAAATTTTCGCCCCCGTTTTATTTTCGCCGCTTTCGCCCTACCCTCAATAGGGCGAATTTAAAACGGGGCGAATTCAAAATATTCAGTACAATTTCTTAAACAAAACTCACGAATGGGCGAATTTAAAACGGGGCAAATTTGTTTTACATTGTGAAAGGGCGAAAATAACCCTGTATACAGTAAGTATTCTATGTGGCAAGACCTTTCATGGGATACCATTTACCTTGACCTTTTGACCTAGGAGATGTTTGTACTCATTGAAATCTTTAACATTGGCCTACTTTCAAATTTCACAATTGTTTTCCAGTGAGAATACCCTACTTTTGGTACCAAATAAATAAATTTGCATTTAAGAAAAGTTCAATCTTTGCTATGTTGCCATACGGGGGCATCAGTGTTTCACAAACACATCTTGTTATACTTTTAAATGTAAGGAGGGGGAATTTTTTATGTATTTTACTCCTTTCAACATATATTTGATTACATATCTTAATAGTAGCATCATATTGTGTCTGGTATGGATATTTTATTTTGGCTTGCAGAATCCCAACGAATATTAAATTATTCATTGAGGAGCATAAATTTATGGTTATACTTTTGGGTGTTCTTTTTTCTTTCGAAGGTTTTAATCTAAAAATGGCATGATATGTTTCTGATAACCATAAACTTGTAGGGAGGCCCTCGAAGTTAGCACTTTTAACCATCTTAATTCATTTTCGAAAGGTTTTACAAATCCAAAAACATAGCATAAAAGCAAGAAAAACAACGTAATTTAACTATATAAATTCAATTCCCTTAGCTCTAACATTTCAACTTACATATATTTGTATGCATTCTGCTTTACATTACATATTTTTTAACTACCTTGTATAAAGTACTACAGTTTTTTCTGTATATACGGGAAATACCATACACATCGAGAACGTTCTTATAATGATATAAAAATTCCTCAAAACGGACAAAAATTTACATCTGAGTGAATACTACACATATATCTATTCTGAGATTTTCTTAGACACTAACTTTGCAAATACAAATGAACTCTATGATTGATTGATTGATTGATTGTGTATTGTTTAACGTCCCTCTCGAGGATTTTTCACTCATATGGAGACGTCACCCTATGCCGATGAAGGGCTTCAAATTTAGACCTGTACTTGGCACTCAGGGCCATTGAGCAGTGAGGGTTCTTTATCGTGCCAGCGCCTACCGTGACTCGGGACCTACGTTTTTAAGGTCATATCCGAAATACCCGTGACTTTCACTTCTAGTGCCGAGCGCTTGGTGAAGGAACAGTCACTACCTTTGTTTACGTCTTAGGTATGACGCGGCGTCGCGAACGAGAATCGAACCCGGGCCTCCCGATCAAGAAGCGAACGCTCTACCACTAGGCTGAACTCTATGAAGTCTATCATGTCATTACAACGATATCTAAAGTCCTAGCACATACCGTCCAAAACCTGAGGCCAAAGTAAAAGTTTGGAATTTTTGTGTAAAAGTGTGTCAAATTCCAAGGTCAAAAGGTGAAATTGGTTGTACCCAAAGAAAGGTCTTGTCACAAAAATGCACCTGTGATCATGACATATGAAAGCCATAGTCTCATCCAGTCAAAAGTTATGGGCAATGTTAAAGTTTTTGCAGACAAACAGACAGACGGAGGGACAATTACAAAACTATATACCCCCGAAACTTCTTTTATACGGGACATAAATATAATATGTAAACTGAGGACTTTTTCATAATCCAACATTTTTTTAATTGGTAAAAAAAACCTTTTAAAATCATCACAGGTAAGTACATTTAGAAACACATGTGCCAATTTTTGGTATGACGAAAACTTCTTTCTTCAGTTAAACATTTTATGCTAAAACCCCCATTTTGTTAAGGTTTTGTTGATACTAGCAAGCGACAAGACATTTTAAAGGTTTTGAGCAAACCACTTTTTGTTTCCTTGGCATCATAGGTCTGAGGCAATTTAATTTAGTATTAATTTTAACAAATTAAGCCATCCCTATTTTTTATGAGAAGTTTGAATTTCAATCATAGAAAATAAAATTAGATATTTTTGTTAAGATAAAATTTTCCAAGCAAGCTCCCTTTTGTGCCAGTTTTAAAAATAGGGATCTAAAAACGTTTAAGTTTTAAAAAATAAAATTTTATTTGCATGATTTTTGCAAATTATTTATCCAAGGTAAAAATCAAAGAGATTTACAATCATGGAAACTTTTTCGGATTCTTTTACTGACATCAACCAGAAAATGAAAACTGTGGAAATTTACTTTATAAAATGTAATAAACAAATAAATGCGCGTATTTTTTATCTAATAGCCTTAGAACATTTTAACAGATATTGTTTTTCTTTAATTTGATGGGGATAAGACGGTTTGTATTATTAATGTAAGGTGTAGTATAGCTTTCATTTTGTTATCTTATTTAAGCTTAAAGCTTTCAGAGATGAACAATTCATATCATATGGCTGCTTGATATTACCCGTATGCATTCTTCTAACAAGTATATTCCTACCAAAACGAATGTTTTTGCATCAAAAAATGACAAGGGGTCCTTATTCTAGGGCGTCATTTTTCTACAATGCACACTGAGAAAAACGACCCCAAGGCCATGATTTCTATAGAAAAGTGGGTCATTTTTCTACGTAGAATATTGACCAGGGGGTCAAATTTGTACGTAGAAAAATGACCCCCGGTCAATATTCTACGGGGGTCACTTTTCGTCGTTCCACCCGGCGACCAATATTTAACATCCTTTAAATGCTGTTTTTATACAGATAAAAAACAGATACATGTAATTTTTCAAAAGCATGCAAAAATTAATTAATTTTGGTTGAATAATATTAGAAATATTTAAAAACTTCGCGTTTTTCTGGGACAACCCTCGTTTACTGTATTTTCTCAATGGATACATATGCATTTGTTTAAGTGGTTTTTTTTTGGCTTTAGTTGATGACAAGATTTTCAATATACGCTATAAACAACTTTCCCTGAAGAGAGAGACTTATTAGAGGAAGCTTGAATCCTCATTATTCAAGAAAACGTTTAGTGCAGTCTGTTTGAATTATACATTTAATTTAGATAATGTGGATTAAATTATTTAACAAATAGGGGCAACCAATATTTCCAAAGACTTTGTTTCTGAGGACTCAAAAACTAGAGGAGATGATACTAAAGCAGAAAATACACACATAGAAAGTTCAACTATTCAAGTAAGCTCAGATACTACAATTACTGTTAATTATAAGTTAAGATATCAGAAAGAAAAGTGGTTAGGTCCTTTATTCGGAATGCTGTTAATGAAATTAATATGAACAAAAGATAAAAAATGTATCCTAAATAAATACAAGGTGTAAAGATTACATGTAAATATATAACATACAAGCTGTGTATAAATGAGATACTGGTTTCTTAGTCTTAAAAAGAAATAATAAACTTTAGTTATTCCTTTGGAACATGAAGACATAATCTTTGAGACGTTTTACCACAATAGTGGGAAGGAGTTTCATTTTATGTACCTGGATGGAATGAGATTTTAACTATGGGTGTCATGATTTGAACAAATATGAATCTACACTTTGTGATGAAGCCTTCACATAAGTTAATGACTGGTTGTTTGTTCTTTATAGGGACGTGAAGACATAATCTTTGAGACGTTATACCACAAGAGCGGGAAGGAGTTCCAATGTATGTACCTGGATGGAATGAGATTTTACCTAGACGATTGGGGATCAAAGGTAATTTTTTTTCCCCTAAAATCAGTATTTTACTTATCCATCAATAAAGAATGATTTCACCTTAGAAATAAGTACAAGTAAAAGAATAAAACATGTATCATGACCGTTTTTCTATTTTCAGAATATAAGAGGATATCAATAAAACTAACAATTTATTATTCAAATTCAGTTGGTCAGAAATACCGCACAGAATTGCAATCAGCAATCATTTAATATTTGCAGAAATGGGAACCCTTTCCTAAGAGATGGTATAACGAAGGACTACTTATCACCAATTCTATCGCCAAAGACCAAGTAAGAATTCTAACTAGAAAAATTCACATTTTGTTTACCTTAAAGCTTTCTTAGAAATAAATAGTTTTCATGAATATGATAGTTTTGTACTTTTGTGTCTGATAGGGTGAACATTACTAACATTGATCGATCTCAAAAATCTTTTAACAATACAACTTTTTGGAGAGGGCATTGAACACGGATCATTGGAAATTCCAAGAGGTGGCATAGGTGCCGAGGAAGAGTAAGCATCCCCTGTTGACCTGTCTCCCTCTGTGAGTCCTATGTTGACGCAGCATTCCGTTGTCAAATTCAGCATAAAACAAAGGCCTAACAATGGGTATGAAACAAGTAGCTGAAATACCACCCAGTGATAGGTAATATTTTCTAACGAGGCCATAGAGACCATAGAATTTACACAATGATGACTTTAAACGAGGTTGTTGAAATCTCTGTAGCATCAGATTATCAGTGAGTACCATGCCCTGCTTTAAAAGCGGACCGTAAAAAGAGCCAGCTCCTGAGTATAGCGAATAAGCTGGAAAACACAAACACCATACGCAGGTGATAGTGGAATATTACTACATAAATAAGAAAAGTTGACGAAGAAAAAGCTGAAGTCATCTTGTCTGTCATGCAATTTAGTTGTTAGTTGGCCTTGACGTCTATAGTCAGTAAAACAACAAACCATGAAACAGATGCTGTAGGCTATGTGTTGTCTTTTGTTTCAATTAAGTTCACTAGGATATATCGATCGAGTCAGCAAATGAATGAAAATAATTACATGTATTATTAATTGATAAAACACTGAATGTCGAATTGAAGGACACAACAAGTAAAAATTTGCATCTGAAACTACGTCATATTGTAAACTTATGCGAAATTTCCTTCTTCATTTTTCTAGTATGTACTCTGGCACCACATCCCCTCGCAAAGAGCATATCTATAAATCAAGACATGTACAGCATTCGACATCGAGCCCGATGTAAATGACGTCACTTTAATTTCACACAGGACATAACACACTCACAAACAAACATACAAACACGGTTGCTTAACTATATCCCCTCCAACTCCGTTGTAAGGAGATTATAAACTGCCCATGGAAATAAAAGAGCGTAACATTTCTATAAGAAGTACCATGGTTGATAATAACATCCAAAAATTTCCAGCTTAGATCTAAGGTATCCTCTTCCAGTTTGGTGACAAATCCAGGAATCTCAACAGATTTTTCAATAAATAAGGCTTTGCCTTGGGAAATAGATAGGCTTGTTCTCCGGGAACTGGAATCTTGCTGACACCCTCAATGATATTATCTAACTATATATTAATATCATATCACCTTGTGATAGAAATATAAAGATTCAGGAAACCGATCCCTCCATATCGACACCTATGAGAAGCCAATAATGAATGGTCTTTTTTCATCTACAATCTTCTTCGAGAATCCAGAGCAGAGAGAGCATCAGACAGCTGCTGTCAATAAACGAACATGGTCTACCTTTCTGTATAGTTTCCAGTCTTGTATCTGTCCCATAGTAAGATTTAAACCTTTCAACTATGTGAATTATATTGTATCGCAGTCTAACTATCCGTGATTTTTTTCTTTGTAGGTAAATATGAACTATGAAACTTGTAATAAATAATAAAATTAATTTACATCTTTAAGGTTTCGTCAAAGGTCAATGTGTCAAAAAGATAATTTTTACAATAGCTCCAAAACTATGTGTGGTATAAGATTAAAACATTTACAGTTTATAAATATATCATTGATTAATAGATAGAAAGTATCACTTGATAACAAATATTTTAAAAAAGATTTTTTTTTTTATAAATTTTATGAGAAAATGTGCATATCTTAAAATCATTTGCACAACAATGTTTTGACCACATTTTCCAACAAACTGTGAGAGTTCAAATGGGCATTAATTCTGCTCCTTTATTACTTTACATGTTTTTATATTTCTATGAAGCAGAATTTATTAAAACCTTGTTCAGAGTATACATTAGAAAAATGAAGAAGGAAGTTTCATAAGTTTACAACATGACGTAGTCTCAGATGCAAAATTTTATCATGTCCATACGTACATTGTAATCCCATGACTTCGACTAAGGGTATTTGGGAACCATGTGCAAATGTACATTTCCAGAGTCACAAGAAATTTCTTTCTAAAGAAAGCTATTTCAACATTCATCCTCAGACCAATGTTGCGTTAGCAATACTAGTTCTCTACCGATAAGTATAATCTGTTTCCATTGAAAATTGAAAATACCATAATTCTATTGAAAAAATCATTGAACTGGAACAAAATAAAAATTTGATCTGTAACTCATCAAGATACAATCACATAACGGACATAAGCTTAATACCTGCACGTATTTAGGAAAAGGTGCGGAAAAAACCAAGAGTTACAGACTGACAGATACTGAGATAGACAGACAAACATATAAGGAGGAAATATATAGTCCCAACCGGTTTCATTTTCCGAAAGTTAGCTCAATACTTGTTAGCGCTTACGAAGAAAAAAATCAGAATGCTAAGTTGGCTGGATTTATAGACAGACACACAGCTACATAGAAAGATTGACAGATGGAGAAAAAGACATACGGACAGACAAGAAGAAAACCTCTAGTTCCGCCGGCTTCACCGGTAGGGAAGTAGTAAGTAATCGCTTATTGAATGTAAGATGTATTATAAGCCCTATTGCTTTTAATGAAAGGTAAGTGCAGTAAAAAAAGATGTAAATCTATCTTGTCCTGGTATATAATAGGAATTGTAGTTTTTTCCCTCTTAGATATAAAATTTAAATTTAAGATTTAAAAATATTTTTTTGTTTTTAAATACATCAGATAAATTTACATTTAGACATTGTGTTTTGTTATACCCTACGCAACTAGTTGCGTGAGGTATGTTTTTGACTCGTCCGTCAGAATGTCAGTCAGTCAGTCCTTTTTTTTGTCAGCGCAACTCCTCATAAACCGCTGCACAGAATTTCGTCAAACTTTGCAGGTATTTAGGACACAATGTATAAATGTGCATATTACCAGAAAATTCCGATTCCATTATTTTTTCCGGGAATTTCCGCACTTTTTAACTTAGACATTTGGCCATACCTTGAATATAGAGATGAACAGTTTGTCAGCGCAACTCCTCATAAACCGCTGCACAGAATTTCGTCAAACTTTGCAGGTATTTAGGACACAATGTATAAATGTGCATATTACCAGAAAATTCCGATTCCATTATTTTTTCCGGGAATTTCCGCACTTTTTAACTTAGACATTTGGCCATACCTTGAATATAGAGATGAACAGTTTGTCAGCGCAACTCCTCATAAACCGCTGCACAGAATTTCGTCAAACTTTGCAGGTATTTAGGACACAATGTGTAGATGTGCATATTACCAGGAAATTCCGATTCCATTATTTTTTCCGGGAATTTCCGCACTTTTTAACTTAGGCATTTGGCCATACCTAGAATATAGAGATGAACAGTTTGTCAGCGCAACTCCTCATAAACTGCTGCACAGAATTTCGTCAAACTTTGGAGATATTTAGGACACAATGTGTAGATGTGCATATTACCAGGAAATTCCGATTTCATTATTTTTTCCGGGAATTTCCGCACTTTTTAACTTAGGCATTTTGCCATACCTTTTATATAGAGATGAATAGTTTGTCAGCGCAACTCCTCATAAACCACTGCACAGAATTTCGTCAGACTTTGCAGATATATAGGACACAATGTATAGATGTGCATTTTACCAGGAAATTCCGATTCCTTTATTTTTCTGGGAATTACGGCACTTTACAACTTAGATTTTTGGGGGTATCTTGAATATAGTGGTGAACAGTTTGTCAGCGCATTTTACTCTTCATAAAACCTGCACAGAATTTCATCAAACTTTGCAGATATTTAGGACACATTTTGTAGATGTGCATATTACCGGAAAATTCCGATTCTTTTATTTTTTCCGGGATTTTCAGCTCTTTGAGCTTTGGGGGAGCGTGGGGTATGTGAGCTTGCTCACTTTTTCTTTCATTTTCCGATATTTTTATAAACATAACCATGATCCTCTATATTTGTTCATTTTTTGTAGTTTCAGATTGTTTATGTTTTAAATTTTAACATTTCGTAGTGGACATGAACTTGTGGGTATCTTCATGCAAAAAAAGCCCCACAGCCCGAAAATTTGCCTTATTACAATATTTTTATATTAAAAGTAGATTTTGCATACACAAGTTGTGCTTTGAACAGAAAAAAGAAATTATTTAAGCAGGAAAACTTGATATAAAGTACAATGGCAAGCTGAGCATCAGGAAAGTAATAAAGTGTTAATCTTTTTGTGAGCTGGGTTATACACCCTGATGAACTTACATTAATCAAAAGAAGAACTTTAAAATTTTAATAATATTTAATAACAAAATTAAAGAACAAAATAAATAGAAATTCTTAACAAAGAAAATTAACCAAAAAATATACAAAACTAGAGGTACTGTGAGCAAATGAGCTCACTAAATGATACCCCCGCCTCCCATATGGTCCATGTTTTGCTGTGGCCGGGAAACCCAAAATATGTGTCGGATCAGAGAGTAAAATAGGAGGTGCACAATGGCAATATTTAACTAGAGGTACTGTGAGAAATGAGCTCACTAAATAATACCCCCGCCTCCCATATGAATATGATGGCAGTATCCATGTTTTGCTTTGGAAAATCCAAAATATATGTCAAAAAAGTAAAATAGGAGGTGCACAATGGCAATATGTAATAAGGATTCTGTGAAAGTTTAATTAAATTTCCTTCAGTGGTATGAGAGGAGTTGCGGATAAGAGATGGGTACCCCAAAGCGTAACAAATAGACGGACGGACATACCGATTACTATATACCCTCCCACTTTCCAAGCGGGGAGTATAATAAAGATTTTGTGATGAAAGTTTCTTTAAATTTCACTCCGTGGTTTAAGAGGAGTTGCGGATAAGAGATGGGTACCCAAAAGCGTAACAGACAGACGGACGGACGGACGAACATACCGATTACAGTATACCCTCCCACTTTTCAAGCGGGGAGTATAATAAAATAAATCGAAAGAATGTTTTTGTTTAGTTTGCCCTGGTCCACATCAGGAAGTGTGCATATCCCTTTAGTATAGATTGGTTCCGTTAGCCCTGGTCCTTGAGTAAGCGCGGATATTCCTTTTTGGAATGGACTTGTACAGTTTCTTTTAATAAGGCTGCACGGAACAATGTTTATTGTAAAACGGCTACGTGGCACACTGGGTTCCTCTCAGGTACGAGAGTTAATGGTCCGACGCCAGGCTCAACACTTTGAAATGTCTTTCAATGAAACTAAATATTCAAAATAATTTCCAAATTCACAATATAAATAATTATCAAACTTTCACAATGTTTTGTTCATATATTGACTTTAAATCAGATAATAAAAGGTTCTACGTGGGTCATCGCCAGGTGATATAACACAAAACTGGTTTTTAGAGATGTGTCGTACGGGCCGCCATAGTTCACTCGCACTCTACAGTCTCTGTATGGCTTCAATAAAGGTATCACACCGGTAATTGTTTTCACTATTTAATTCTATATAGAATAAAAAATCGTTAAAATCAGGTATTTGTTTACATGAAAAAAATATTTAGCAGGAGGTGTTAAACATTACCTGTCACATTAGCTAACACCAAAAAACAGGATACCTACACGGCATTTTCGGACCTTTTTCATCTGCAAACAGGGCTACCCTCAAATCCACGTGTTTTCACTGTGTTCATAAACACCTCGAGTTCACCACAGAAAGTAGCCTTCTATGCCCTGAAAAAAATAGTTCCTGTCAAAAACCTTTATTTATTCTCAAAGTACATAAAATTTACTAGGCACAGGTACAAAAATTGTAAAAATGGCTTGGAAGAAAATAGAAAAACGTCTCAAAAGAAAAGAAAATCAATTTTATATGTATAGACCTACATTTGACTTCTAATCCCTCTTAACTTCGATGACTAATTCTTGTCCTTTTCCGTGACCCTCTTAATTACTTCAATGATTAATTCTCATCATCTTCCATATTTCTCTTAAATACTGTATACAGGGAAATTTTCGCCCCCGTTTTATTTTCGCCCCTTTCGCCCTACCCTCATTTGGGCGAATTTAAAACGGGGTGAATTCAAAGAATACAGTATAATTTCTCTTAAACTATGACTCGGCGAATTTAAAACGGAGCAAAATTGTTTGCAAGAGTGAAAGGGCGAAAATATGACGGGGCGAAAATAACCCTGTATACAGTATGTCATTTTGATTGGTCAATTACAGGTGTGATACGTTGAAGTAATTTCTGTACTCGACAGCTCACAGATCATCTATAACTTCATTCTGTAGAGAGACTTTACAGGCATGAAAAAGAATGCACAAGACCCTGGTGGTTTTCTATGGACAGGCCCCCTGGAAGCACTGGACGAGCACGTCTATCGGCTGATGTTTTTCACGAGTACTAACCAGAACACGCTTTAACATTACTATTTAAAGTAAAACAAGGGGCTCCCCACAAGGGTTTTATGTTACCATGAGAACCAAAAGTACCCAGGGGCTCCACACGGGAATTTTATACAAGTTACCGGAAGAGTGATCCAAGACAATTTATTTACAATGTAATAAAGAATTTCTGTTTGTCACAAAATTGTTTTTATACATTTGGGTTTTTTTTTCAGGAGAACAGACGTCGTCAACGACAACAACAACAACAGTCGCAGCAGTCGTCTGGAGCCGGGGCCTCCGGGGGTCGTCAACAACAATCGTCCAGTCATCAAGACGACAGGGAGGGGGTGCTTAATCACCCCAAAAGGGGCCGCATTCCCACCTATATATTTCAGGTATGTCTGGAGTTAACTGAGAAAAAATAAATAAAGATGAAGAACTATCTTTCAATATTTGATATTCGTGGGTAAATAAGTTTGCTTGCTCTCAACGATAAATATGTTGCTAATCCTTAGAGAAAACACAACATCCACTGTTACTATGACCACACACAAGGTCAATGGATGCGGCTGCCGATTGGCTGGGAACTCCATCATGAGATGGTGGGAAAACTGGTGGATCAAATTGACGAAGCTTTCCCGACCTGGGGGGATAGGCATGATATCCTCGCCCTCCTACGGCAGTGTAACTACGACCCCGAAGAATGCATGTCTACATACCTATATCTGGAAGGGGATCGTAAGTAAAAATTTAGAACTTTTAAACCTTCTGACATGTTATTTTAAATCTGTCTGTACCTGGCATTTGTATCCCCCGCTTGAAAAATGTGTAAAATGATGGGGATGTCCGTACGACCGTCTGTTACGCTTTGTATACCCACCTTTTATTCGCAACTTCTACTATATCATCGAATAAAATCATAATGAAATTTTCCCCGAATCTGGTAACATAGTGTCATTATGCACCTTATAATTTACTTTTTGATCGTCACTTATTTTGGGTTTCCCAATAAATAACATTGTCATTGCCATTTTCTATATTATCAAGCGTACCTTTTTCTTATATGCAACTCCCCCAGGCCTATAGCCCTTAATAAAATATAATGAAACTTTTACACAAATTTATGACAAAGGTCTATCTTGCAGCTTCTTTATATCTTGTAATGTGATTGGACTTAGCAATTATAATCTATTGGGAGCAGGGGTATCATATTGAGAGCTTACTGCACACAGTGCTTCTCGTTTGATACTTTCACCTTGCATTTTATCACATGAAGTAAAACGGTTAGACAACGTACCGAAACTGAATGTTATGTACATTTCGAGTTTTAGATTAGATGGTTGGTACTGCAATTTTAAAAGACAAACAAAATGCAACTTATAGCAACTATTAGTTATGATAAACTTATGCATAATAATGTATTATATCTAGCGATTCATCGTCGGAAATTCACGGACGAAGCGTAATCAGCTGTGGGTTTCCGACGATTGCAGCGATTGTAAAAAAACTTTTGATTAAAATAGAATTGCTTTTCTTCATTTGAAAATTTTACATACCTTAAGCTTCTTATCCTTTATTTTTCAAACTATGCTAGTGTTATAGTTACTATATACAAATTTACCCCAAATATGTCGTTTTGATGTCATAATATCCTGAAAAAAAAGCAACACAGCGCAAGTATTCCTGATATACATGTGTGTATTAGATCACATCATCTTATGCATCATTAGCCTTTACAATTTAAACTAAAAACATGTGATCCTATGAAATCTCTATTTTACATGGTGTAATTTTAGCGTGGTTGAAAGCTCATAAAACTCAGGAAAAAAGCAAATCAACTGAGGAAAAAGATGAAATGATTGAACAACTCCGAGAGCAGTTAAAGGAAGCGGTGAGTTATTAAATATTATTGAGTTAAATGAGATAGAGTGCCGATATTTATTGATTAAGGTCAACAAATATTTCCCCTAAAACCATAATCATTGATTTATCATACAAATATTTACTTCATTTAATCTATGATAACCATAACTAATGCTAATTTAATTGTTAGTCTGATATACAGTGAAAGTAATTATAACAAGAGGCCCATGGGCCTTATAGGTCACTTGAGCATCATGCAACAAATTTCCAATGATTGGTTTTGAAACATGATTTAAACTAGACGCCATGGTATTCACAATTTTGAACGAGGCAACATTGCTCATCATAACTATACATTTAGCAATTCCTTAGTTTGGTTACTTAATAACTATAGGCAAGGTAGGGTAACAAAAATGCATTTTCAACTAATCAGTTATATTCAGCAATAATCCATCGTCGGAAACCCACGGGTGATCTCGTCTTTACTTGTGATAAGTAAAGACGAGATCACCCGTGGGTTTCCGACGATGCAATAAACAATAGTATCCCTACCACATATGAACCCCTGACCCCAGGTCCACAAATTTCACAATTTTGAAAAAAGGTACCCTTGCTTAAAAATTTTTGATTAATACAAAGGAGCAAATTTCAAACAATTCATTTTCAGTAGATAAGTAGAGCTCCTCCCCTCTATGGTACCCCTGACCCAGGGGCCTTGAAATTCATAATTCTAGAAGAAGGGCCCTTGCTCATAGCTATATAGGTAGTTTATTGGCTTAATACATGTACCCAGGAGCAGAGAGGATTTTCAAAGAATTAATATATTTTCACTATATAATCAATAGAGCCTTGCCCTAACACCAGAACTCCTGACCCTGGAGCCATAAAATTTACAAATTTGGAAGAGGCATTCTTGCTCATTATAACTATGTACTTTGTTTATTTAATAACCAGGAGCAGAGAAGAAGATTTTCAAAGAATTAATGTATTTTCACTCTATAATCAATAGAGCCCCGCACTAACTTACACCAGAACTCCTGACCCTGGGGCCATAAAATTCACAATTTTGGAAGAGGCACCCTTGCTCATTATAACTATGTACTTAGTTAGTTTATTGAATACCCAGGAGCAGAGAAGATTTTCAAAGAATGAACGTACATGTATTTTCACTATATATATAATCAATAAAGCCCACGTCTTAACATCGGAACCCCTGATCCTGGGGCTATCAATTTCACAATTTTGGAAGAGGTATCCTTGCTCATCATAACTACTAGTTAGTATGCACTTAGTTATTGAATACCAAGGAGCAGAGAAGATTTTTAAAGAATTAATGTATTTTCACTATATAGTCAATAATAGAGCCCCGCCCTAACACCAGAACCCCTGAACCTGGGGCCATAAATTTCACAATTTTTGGAAGAAGCATTCTTGCTCATCATAACTATGTACTTAGTTTATTGAATACCAAGGGGAAAAAAAGATTTTTAAAGAATTAATGTATTTGCACTATATAATTAATAATAGAGCCTTACCCTAACACCAGGACCCCTGACCCTGGGGCCATGAAATTCACAGTTTGGGAAGTGGCATCTTGCTCATCATAACTATATACTTAGTTTGTTTATTTAATACCCAGGAGCAGAGAAGAAGATATTCAAAGAAATAGTGCATTTTTACTATATAATCAATACAGCCCCGCCTAGCACTAGAATCCCTGACCCTGGGGCTATGAATTTCACAATTTTGGCTTATTACAATCATGCCAACAGTTTGACTGCTTGATTTTCAGGAGTAAAGCAGAAGCGTTTTAAAGATTGCATTATTTTTAGTGGTTCTTGGCCCCTTCACTCAGGCCCCATGAAATTAACAATTTTTGTTCATTCACCCAAAGACGCGGAAAATTTTCAAATGTTAACACAGGACACACGACGCACACCGCACGTCGACAGACGAAAACGGATAGCAATAGGAAACCTGAGTTTACTCATGTGACCTAAAAGAGAGAGAGAGACTATTCAAGAACAGTCAAAGAAAAATTAACAACAGCCCATCATTAAACTAAATTTAACTTTTCTAAAATCTTAAGCTTGCTTTACACCTATCCTCTCAATGAGCAGAAAGAAAGGATTGTACAGCTTGAAACAGAAAATTTGCAATACAAGACACAGTCCATGTCTGTCAAGGAAAGTCAGTCTTAGAGGACCCTGCAGTAACACAACGCACCCGTGACAGGTATAATAAAAAGAGGTAACACATACAAAAAACTATTTTTTATACTTCTTATACCATCACCTAAGTAAAAGATTTTTGCTTTAGTTTGACATAACTCAAGGGCCATAAAACTAAGTTGAGTTCACTTTTGATTTTCGTCTCGCTTTACACAAAGTATAATAAACTGGAAAATTTAAACTTAGATAAAAAGTGAATTCATCTTAGTTTAATAGCCCTGGATCCAAGTGCTTTTATTAAGTTTGGAAAGTAATTATCGCAAGTTTTATTGTTTAATTTTAAGGACAAATGATGCAAACAAAAAAATGGATGCCTGGATTGGTATATATATTTTTTTCTTAATTTCATTGAAAATGTGGCAAAAAATGAATAACTAGAATAATTATAAAGAATTCGTAAACCTTCTGTGATGTTCAAAATTCTGCCTCTCTGAAACCATCCTTATTTATCTATACAAATATTTTTTTACTTTAAATCCCGTTCTTGTGAAAATTAAAACTTCTCGGTGAAAGTTATTCATTTTACGTATTAAACCTGACTCAAGTCGTAATTTTCATATTTTTGACAAAAGTTTGTTTGTATCATCTGTCCTTAATTCTAAACTTGTCCAAATACAAAGTCCTTAGATCTTTTTTGTATTACCATGTTTTAAAACCTTAGCATGTATATGGAATATTACAAAGAAACAAATATATGGGTATCTACAATGATCTGATCATGAAGCAGTTTCAATTGATTTTTTTGAACGGAAATTTGTAATAAAAGTACAATTTCTCTAGGAAAAAAACACGTCTTCGCTTGCAACATTAAATTATATCTTTATGAACATTGAAATATTTGATTTTTTCTTTCGGTTTTAGTCAAATAAGTTCAAAACATATTGAAATGAATTTACAAAATGTCCTTTTTTAGATATCGTTATTAAACGAGAGTTGAAGAAGAAACAAGAGACAGTGTATCTGCAACAGTTTGGATCACACATCATGAAGTTATTGTGCTATTTCATTGGGAACTGAACCTTGTCTAACAACTTCTCTCGTCCATTTTAAAAAAAAAAATTAAAAATACATTTTACCTCATTTGCTCATAAATAGATTCATCGATGGAAAAAAAAGTCAATGATGAATGATAAGAATGATGATGTAGTCCTCTCAAGATGAACAAAGTGCTGATACCATGGATCTTGATCACATCATAATGCCCATGGTTTCTGCAGATTAGGTTATGTTGCAAGAAGCCGCGGTTTAAGAAACATATGTTTGTGTCATTTGCAGCTGTAGAGCATATTCAAAACATACTGGTTTGTAAAACGTTTCAAATTTTATTCACCATATACTTTTACCACGTCATTATTACCGGTATCCGGAAAATCATGACGATTTTTTTTCATATCTTACACACGCCCACGCTTGGGAGTATATATTGTAAACTCTTTTAATATAACCATAAATTATCAATTATCTTATGAAAAATGATAATGAAATTAAGATAAAATAACAACAATTAATACTCAGTTTAAAGCAAGTTTTAAAAAATATTTTTCTTAGATTTTTACTTGTTATCATTTCAGACTTATGTTAATGAACTAATAAAAATTAAAGTCTCAGTTCCCGATGTGCACTTTCTAACACAACCACAAATATATATACCGGATACCGGTAATAATGACGTGGTAAAAGTACATAGTGAATAAAATTTGAAAAGAATTTCAAACCAGTATGTTTTGAATATGCTTTACAGCTGCAAATGTGGTCCGTTGTTTGTTTATGAATGAGTGAAAGTGGTTACGACGCCCATGCATTGTTTTATTATAAATTTAGAGTTTCAAGAAAATTCCTTTTCTATTTTTCTTTTCTATTCTTAGCCTTCTACGAATTAAAAAGTATTAAAATACCCTCTTGTCAACCTGATTATTTACTATCGGACGCACATTATCGGACGCAGCAGCTGTAATTTTTCAAGTCCCTTGACCACAAAATTTATAGTCTATTTAGCAGTTAAACACAATTCTATCGAGTTTAATTTTGAAAAAAAACTTTTATTGTGCAATGTTCCCAGAATAAGTGGTCAAGCGAAACCTCCCTCTGAAGATGAATATTTCTGATATACATGAACTAAAAGCTTAGCTAAAACTGTTCTTAATTTTTTTTTATATATACCTCAAATGAAGCACACAAGTGTTTAGAATTTTCATCCATATTTAGAAATTTTACATGTTTCGGATTTAAAATATAAAAAAGAAGGTGACAACGAAGTGAAAAAAAAAGTGTTTGGATTCTAAACACATTTCTTACAGTGTACGTGAACCTCCTACAATGTAAACATTAAATGAATTTTTGACAATTGTCAGTACTGTCCATGTTAAAGACCATTATGTTATCTGTTCATATATTGATCTGTTTTATTGTTAAACTCTTATAGTACTAACACACCCCATGTGGGAGCTTTATGAAATAAAAGTTTCAAAGTATCAAGTTTCAAAGAAGACTGCCTACATTCTGAAATACCCATCCATCCCGGAAGACTGGCTAAATAGTAAGACTTTCCACTCAGTAAAATGACCCCAGAGTAAATATCCTATTGAGAAAGTTTGAACGGACCACCCGGTTAATATTGGTATTATGCTAGCTGACAATGTGTGTGCCCTTCTTTTGGAGGAGCTCAATTATAAGAAAAAAGACGTGTATATGCCCCACGGTATGCTCATGCAACATGTGTTGTATTGTCTGCTATCATGCTTTTTGGTAATGAAGAAGATATGAATAGAATAATCCCCGCGGTTTGTACATGCACCAAACATTGTGTTATCTACTATCATGCTTTAGGAATTATCGTTCAGGTTCAAAACTTGAAATAGAACCCATTAAAACGTACATTTATATCTGAAACAACGCAAAAATACATGCTGAATGCACCCATAGTGTATATAGCTAATCTCGAAACACTTTTATTTGTCAGCAAAAAAAAAAATTATCCAAATGGTGATGGTTTACATAAATTAAATTAAAGCTATGTAAGTTTAACCTTTTCGCTCAAAATTCAAACAATACAAAGTGAAACAAGGCATAAGCAAGAACCACTGAAAATTCCAGATGTGGGGCCAGGCGCCTAGGAGGCCTTATGAAACATTGTTATATTTCAATGGTCACCCATTCTCAATATAAGGGCACAAATGCCTCTCTGATTTTTAAAAAAATGAAGTTCAAGATAACAATTTTTCTATCAATTACCTTTGAAAGAAAGTATCTGAAGATTTTGTTTCCAGGTTTTTTTTCATCAAATTTTAATACGTGGAATAATGACAAGACGGTAAAGTAGAGGGTGATTTTATTCAGAAATGTAGCTTGAAATGTACGTTACTCTTTCTTCAATGTCCAAAAATATATGTAAAAAAAATGTAGTCATTAAAATCACAATTGGAATATCTCATCTTAACACCAGCACATCCTACCAACTCTGTCAGCAACATATTTTCTCGGCATACGAACGTGCGCTTGATTTTTCCTTTCAAAAAACAAAGGTTACTTTTTGACCCAGATGTATAAAAACATTTTTTTAAATATATGCTTTAAATTCTTCTCTCTGTTTTGTTTAGAGCGATCAGTTTAGAATCTTGTCATTTTCTATAGATAGTGGAACTTAACATGTACATGTAGTAAAATTATATTTTGTAGTTACTGTCTATTTTAACATATATCCATGCCGATTTAGACAACTACGTAAATGTAACGTACATTTCAAGATATATTTCTGTTAAATAAAAAGCTTAAAATTCATCTAAAAATTCATAGTTTTGTTTCAGTTTATT
The DNA here is from genome assembly GCF_032062105.1 of Saccostrea cuccullata. Lineage (NCBI taxonomy): Eukaryota > Metazoa > Mollusca > Bivalvia > Ostreida > Ostreidae > Saccostrea > Saccostrea cuccullata. The sequence goes on along the minus strand of NW_026924659.1, from coordinate 14,396 downwards.
CCAAAAAAGATTCTCTATGTAATCACATTGTGTTATATGTCACAATCATCACTATAAAGACACGATTGCCTCAGAATATGAGTAGGTAACGTACATTTCAAGCTTGTAATGTACGTAAATTAGTAATAAGAAAATATTGGAAAAAAAAACAATTATTGACATAAAAATCATTTCAATGAAGCGTTTTAACGCAGTAATATAAGAAATAATATGGTAACAAACGTGGTTATTTGTCATCAACTACATGAATGTCACGTCACTTCGGTAACGTTCATTTCACATATTATTGGGGAGTCCCCTCCATCTCAGTTCATTACCATTCTTTTGTGCTGTTTCGCTGAAATTGACACCGGTCGTAGCCTAGTTACTTCTACCTGTGTGCAAGGGTACAGACAAAAAAAAAGAGTTAGACGTATTTTGCTATGATCTAACAAATGCTTGTGTTTGGCCATTGAAACTTAACATAAATCTATTCCGAATATATCCATCGACAGTCTTGTTAACAATTTCATTTTAATAGTATGTTGCAACATCGTTTGTCAAAACACAAACATACGTAATTTTCAGCAGATCTGGAAAAATACAACCTAAAATGCAATGATTCAAATAAAACTGAGTATTGTGTGCCTTTCAGTATTTGAAATGTACGTGACCGTCTTGTGTTCTGGATTCATTTGTTTTGTTGCTTTTTCCTTTTTCTTTTTGTTTCGTTTTGGTTTTTTTTACCAATTATAAGCCTATGAATACTTTGTTTTAAATAATCAACAACAATTAAATTTATACTGACGAAAAGTCGCATATTAAAAGTAAACAAACTGCAAAAAGGTTGCTAAAGATGAATTTAAGACACATAGAAATAAATTTTCTAGCAAGTGGTAACAGTCCACCACATTTACGAGGATTGGGGTGCATTTAGATGGACTTATGTGGTCATTTGTCAAATGGATTGTAACGATAATTTTGTTTCGCTCATGTAAACGCAATTAATTGACTAAATAATAAAAAAAAATGTCAGTTAGAAATGTGCAAAATGTACGTTACCATTCGTAACGTACATTTCAAATATAAAAATCAATTCTCTTCCACAAGCGTACGTTAGACACGCAATATATTGATACTATTTGAACTTGCATATCATAAGAAATGCATCATACAGGTTTCGTATTCAGAAATATATACCAGGTATCAAAATTATATTACATATAATTGACCTTAATATATTTTTTTTCCTCAGCAGAAACGTTTCTTTTCATTAATTTTGGGATTTAGCCGACCTTCAACCTTTGAAACTTTACTTTGTGTACACATTCGAGTGTGTGAAAGTATGAGAATACATGAAAATTCGTGCGAGATTCACTTAATTCGAATTTCATGGTAACGTACATTTCAGTCACGTACATTTCAAATGATCACTTTTCATGTAAAAAATAATTTTTAATTGTGTTAAGCAAAACGTCTTTGCCAGTTTACAGAACACAAGGGGTTGCTTATTCAGAGTCGTCTCATATTTTCTACTTAATATATATTCTTAATGGAAGAATATAGGTAACGTACATTTCTTTCTTATCTCTACGATTGAAAATGTCTTTCATTCCGTAAACATATTTATAAAAGTTGCTCAAATTGTTCAATTTCATGTTACTTTATCTATGTAGGAGTAATTAACCCTTTGAAATTTCAAATTTAGCCCATCAATAAATAAAGGAGAACAAAACTATCAGGTGTATAATCTTTGTGTTTGCTTGTAATGTGGTTAAAATAGAATTAAGCGACAGGGACATTGCACAATAAAAATTATTTATTATCACAAAGAAAATGTATTTATTGTTATGAAAAGAAGTATATATCCTACAAGGTTTAACTTATCAGAAAATTTTTACTTGAGAATCAAAACTATATATTACACAGAGGGAATTCAGCATAATATTTGCCTCGGCGACAGTAACGTACATTTCAAATAGGCTACTATATTTGAATTTTGAACTCCTTAAATACCCTTTCAGATCGATAATTATATGAATTCTTATTCATTGTTATATGACTATTTATAATGTTGATTTAAAAATTACATCAGTGGTATTTCTTCTAAATGAAAACGAGGCGACATTATTTGCGCCCTTATATTGAGAATGGGAGTGGTGCCTATTTTGGAGCAAAGAGTGGTAGTAGTTGAAACTGACATTCTAAATCTCTCTAACGAACTATTGAAAAGAACTGGGATGGGATGTGAAGAATACTAGTATCAAAGACCATTCAAATCAGACGCATTGGCTCGATCATGTCCCGCACATACCCCCCTCCCCACCCCCCCCCCCACTGCCCAAGCTTGTCCTTAGATGGACACTCCTGGAAAAAAAAATAGACTAGAGGCCAGACTAAAAGAGACATGGAGAAGAGTTGTCCTCAAAGACCTGAAGAGCAGAGGACTATAACCATGGAGACAGCACCTTGAGCAGTAGCAGACCGAGCCAGGTGGAAATCCTTTTTAACCGCCTCAATCACCAATGGCACTGAGAGGGTTTAGTGACTGAGAACGTAACCGATATTCACTCACTCAATCCACTCTGCGTCATCATATACTACAAATTGGGAACTTGAATTCCTCTTTAAGAGTGCAAAACTAAGAGAAAATTTATGCGTTGTTCATCCCCTAGGCATGTTTAGATTGGGGGATGGGGGCAAACAGAAAGAAACAAAATGATCGTCATAAACCCCATTGGTTTGCCTTTAAAGTTTGGGATTTTTTAAATTTACATTCACATTGCACACTTAAATTATGAGTATATAGCAAAAGTATGACAACTAAACTGCACTGTAAACCGTTTCGTTGTTTTTGTGTACATGTATGTCAATATATCTTTAGCTCAAACTTGTAAACAACATTTAACTGGAGCATGCAAATGTGAGAAAATATGTTCTAACAACTTAATAAAAATTACGTCAAAATTCTTGGTCTACTTACATTAATTCGTGGGTACTTGAAACCATGGTACGTATGGTAACTTATTCAAACTTTTCTGTGCACGCTTTTAATTGCAGCATATGAATTAAAAATATCTCTTTTTCTGTTTTTCAAAATTACTGCCGAACAATGAACTAGTTAAGGTTCAAAGTTTAAACAATCAAGCACGTAAAAAAATTCCTAATATAACTTAAATTGTTAGCTATTGATTAACGTTTTCGAATAGTCCGATATATCTGACGTTTTCACGGAATTTTTTTGCGATTTTTATATTTTACGTGCCAAGAAAACGCCAGTTTAAAAATCCCTCCCTAGGAACGCTATCACTACTATATAGTGTTATATACATGTACACGAAAAATCTTCAAATTCATTTTATTTCCCATTCATCTTATTTCAAAAGGAAAACATATCGTGAAGTGGTTCTAGCGCCCTGTTCACAACACGATGGCGAATTGTCACTTTGCGCACGTGACTTGTCACATACAAAAATGCAACAATGCATTTATTTAGTGACATCGCTTGCATTAGCGCGAAGGCTTGTTCGTGTGTTAGCGCGATTGATGGCATCTTGTAAACAACGCGCTATTTAGCGCCTTTTCACCTTGCACTAGCGCGTTGTTCTTATAACTCGTTGTTACACTTTTGCAAATTTCCCTTAATTTCGGAACTCTATAGAATTCAAACAGAGCATTACCCTGAATTAATATCCTACAATTATATGTAAATCGATATTCTCAAAAGACTATTTTAAACAGTGTCAAATCTACGATTCGACGCATTAAATCGCCCATTTGTCGTCTGTCCTCGTTTCAGTTTTGCAGGATTTGAACAGTCCAGACAAAGTAAGAACTACATACGGTAAGATCATGTAAAAAAAAGAAGCTGAGCAGTTAACAAATTTAATCTCCATCACTGTGTCGCATTTTAACTGACTTGTTTCACACAAATAGTTAAATTTTTGTTTTTGAACTAGAATTGACCACAGTATATGTTCGGTATACTTGATTAATACATAGGGCTAACTGTGGGTGTAGCTAGTCAACAATGTAAATCAATTTAATACTTTCATGTTAAAATTTAATTTTTTATTTGCAGACATCCTAAAACAATAAGATATTTAGTCTATCTATAATAGTTATAATTCTCAGGTAATGTACATTCAAAATTGTTCAAATCATAACCTTGGGGTAGATTGGACTACTTTTGAAAATCAGATTTTTACTTTTAAAAATTATATCATATTTGAACATCTATCGCGATATTATTACGGGTTGTTAGGTGATCAAATTTACACATAATAATGAAGCCCAACCCGTAAGCTGTTTTAAAACAATAACTTTGTTACTTATATTTATATTTGTGACTGATTTATAACATATTTTTGCGTGATTTTAAACTCTAAAATATGAAATGTTTATTTTTCAAATCTCAACGACACAAATTTGATCCATTGAAAATGCATGGACCCTTTATGTCATTACCTAGAAATTACGTCGAACGTTTATAATGTGAGAAACCTGTATTTATACGAGAGTTGTCCAAAAAGTTCGTGAACAATGACGATTTTGTTGAAATAAATACTTTTATTTATACATATATATCTATTGTATATCAAAATATTTTTTTTATAAAAAACCAAGTCCGAAAGATTTAATTTTTATTATTATACCTCTACTGATTTTTCACTATTTAAAAGTTAATCGATATATTTTGCTGATTTCCTGAAAATCACCGTGAATAAACCGATTCCCTGCAAAACAGACTGATTCCCTGCAAAAAAAGTACGTTTTTTTGATGAACTGATACACACCTATTCGGAACACTTGGCATTTTTTTTCAACTTACGACAAACTTAGAAATGTTCCGAATAAACTCATGAATATTCATTAATGAATCGAAATGCATCGCGAGTCAACTGATCCCATATCAATCAGAAAGAACCAGTTTACTGGTAGCAAATGACAACAGAAATGGCGATCTCAAGATTTGCGTAATGTTACTTTCCATTTTAGTAGGTAAAAACTCGGACAATGAACTGATTTATTGATAAAATGGAATTCTATTCATGTCTGTATTCTGTTTGTTGTTATTTTTTTTATTTATTTCTGTTGGAATTAAACATTGTTACAGAATACAGTATTGAATATAACTTTTTCAAATGTCTTGTTTGTATCGGTATAATAAAACAGTTAAAGTATATCACTGAGGGAGTCAGCAAGATTCCAGTTCCCCTCGAGCAAGCCTATTTCGCTCGGCGCAAGCGCCTCGGGAAATAGACTTACTCTTGGGGAACTGGAATCTTGCTGACTCCCTCAGTGATATACTTTAACTGTATGCTGACGGAACTTTATACTTTTGTAAAAATCGGAGGTCGCGGATAGTGCGCACGGACCAGTCTAACGTTAAGCTATTTTCATATTACGTCAAACATTTGGATTTCATGTTCATGGACACACTCCATTTTCTTTATTATGTCACACTGCAAAGTGCTAGCAATAATCTTTAAATATACATTATAATTTATTTAATTTTTAAAATTCAAAACAATACACAATAATTTACGAGCATCATCACAATTTGAACAATTCGTTATACACAGGCTGCACATTCCAGTCTGATGTTGCACTAAAAACAAATATCCATTTTCATCAAATAACATGTGTTTTCAAATTCTTGTAGTATCTTTGAATTTGTACGCAAAGTTGAAAAATCGTATATTTCTAACTCAAATCAATAAACTAAATACATTCTAATAACGTTGAGTTCTTTAAACAAATATTTTGTCTCTGACGTCGTTTTAACCGTATTAAAATATAATTTTTTGATGGGACGCTGTCCCGTTCGGACGGCAGACGTCGCTTTTTCTGTCGAGTTTTGACACATATTCGTTAGGGTTTTTGTTTAGTATTTTCACTGTCTATGTCACCCCTACTAATGTTATTGTGATTTAAATTCAAGACACGTGGTTTAGGTTGATCTATTCAAAGGTTATAGGGTAGAACCGGTTTTATAAATAAAATTGGCAGTAAACATGATATTGCTATAGCCTGTTTCTTTTGAAAACATGTCCTATAATAAATGTTTCCAGACCTTTCTCAAAGACTTTCATGATTTTCAACAGAAAAAGGGTGTCTTAAGGAGGGGTGTTAAAATAACAATATATCTTATACTTTTCCGCGAAAATAAGGACTCACTAGTGACCGATTCGCTGGTAAAAAATGTGCATTATCATCTACACTGACAAACCTTTGTTTGCCTTATATGGCTATTGTTATAAATGCGCACAGAGGATCTTACCACGAGCAACTGACCAATCGTTGAATGAATTGCAACATTTACGCCAAATGCATGTTTACATATTTTACTTCGAACACGTAGTTCAGGTCAATCTATGATCATGTTAATGGACTGCAAAATAAAAATAAAATGTTCTTCAAGGGTAAGGGAAACGAGCAGTATCTCTTGTGCATTTAAATGGACTAGACTTTGTTTACATTCGTGATCACGTGTTCGGCCAGGGAATTCACCTGGCAATTGTATTCACCGATAGTACAACAAAGGAATTAATACAGAAGCAAATCGCTTTTGCAGTATGACTTTCAGAAACCTAGACTTCCACCGTTTATTTAACAAATGAATTGTTTGTCATTATGAGCATGAAAATAAATATTTTTAAAAATGTTTTTCATTTACCATAAGATTTTCCTTTTTTTCAAGCGTAAAATTCCAGTAGTATTCGTAGTAACCCATAATGCAATACCCATTCAGCTGATTGGTCAGTTAAATTCAAGCTGGTGCCTCATTTGCTAATCTGACGCCAAAAATATAGTCCCGGTTCCCATTCAAAAATAGTTGCCCAAAAAGACATTTTAATTCATGACTGCAGACAATTGTATTATAGAGAATACTTATTGAAGTTTGAATGAATGTAAAAGAGATCGATTGATTGAAGTACATATCTACAGACATTATCAGCTGATTCCAGGGTGGTGAAAACTGAAACGCAACATAACTTTTCTGTTTATCATGTCTCCACGTGCTAGTCATTTCCTAGCCAGATTTCCGTGAATAATTTACCCTATCTCGCTGAAGTCTCGCTAACTCTCGCCAGAGCCACTGCCAGAGCTACTCTGAACTCATCGGGTTTTATAATTTGCAGAACACCGAAAAATAAAAGGTTCCGAACACATTAGTAGGGGTGTATGTAGTAACCGATGCTTAAGATAACAAAAAATGATTATAGCCTCTTTATTTGTGTTACATATAATTTCTATTGATTTTTGACTTGTTTTATTTAAAAAATAATCATTTTAATCCGAATACTTCATTTTAAAGTTCATGGCATTTTAATCTTCGTCCGTGCGCACCACCCGCGACCTTTAAAGACCCCGATTTTTACAAAAATATAAAATTACATCGATAAAAATGGAATCTATCTGACTTGCATTTCATAAGAAATATTTTTATATACAAAAGATATACATAGATCCATATATTTTCACAAAAAAGTCATTGTCCACGAACTTTTTGGACACGATGGTTGCACAAAATTTCGAAGACTGAGTTCATATCTTTTAAAGAATCAGAAAAAGATTATAGATATATACTTGTCAAAATTTCTAAGTCCCCACTTTAATTATTTCAAAAATTTAAAAATCCTAAAATCCATTAACTAGCTAATTGCTTACAATTACCCCCCAAAAGTCCAACAAAGCATGTACTTAAATTCCTTATACATTCATTAGAAATCGCTAGAGTTTTAATAAACACCACAAAACCATCCTGGATTTTGCAGAGTCAAGGCAAAGTAAGAATTCCATATGGTAAAATCATGTAAATTAAGAATCTGAGCAATTAGCAAATTTAATCTCCATCACTGTGTCGCATTTTAACTGACTTGTTTCACACAAATAGTTAAATTTTTGTTTTTGAACTAGAATTGACCACAGTATATGTTCCGTCTGCTTGATTAATACATAGGGCTAACTGTGGGTGTAGCTAGTCAGCAATGTAAATTTAATACTTTCATGTTAAAATTTAATATTTTTTTGCCGAGGTCCTAAGACATTTGGTCTGTTTAAAATAGTTTATTATTCTCAGGCAATGTACGTTCAAATTTGTTCAAATCATGACCTTGGGGTAGGGTGGACTACTTTTGAAAATCAAATTTTTACTTTTAAAAATTAGGTATCATATTTGAACATCTATGGCGATATTAATACGGGTTGGTAAGTGATCAAATTTACACATAATTTTGAAGGCCAACCCGTTAGCTGTTTTAAAAATATAACTTTCTTACTTATATTTACATTTGTGACTGATTTATAACACATGTTTGCGTGATTTCAAACTTTAACATATGAAATGTTTTATTTTTCAACGACACAAATTTGATTCATTGAAAGTGCATGGACTATCGCGTCACTTAGAAGTTAAGCTCATAACTTTTAAAGAAATTAATGTATCTTTATAAAAATTTTCTGCAGTGGATAAAGCGTGTTCCCGGCAGATAAATTAAGAAGTTTTATCATGTTTCAAGAAAAACAATTCGAGAACTGTTATAAGATTTGAAGCGAAATCGTTCGCTAACACCAGGAGCAATCTGCAACGTCAAAAAAAAAAAAAAAAAAAAAAAAAAAAGACAAAGTCAACGGATCAAAGTTTTATTGAGAATATCTCAATTACCAGAATCAAATTCTTTAATTAGTCAAAACGATTAAACATACATACTTTTCAAATTTCTAAGTGTCCACTTTAGTTATTTCAAAAATTTAAAATCCTAAAATCCATTTACTAGTTAATTGCTTCCAATTACCACCCAATAGACCTACAAAGCATACCTAAATTCCTTATACACTCATTAGAAATTGCTAGATTTAAAAAAAATACACCACAAAACCATCCTCGATTTTGCAGGGTTTGAACAGAGTGGCAGGCAAAGTAAGAACTACATAAGGTAAGATCAAGTAAATTAGGAAGCTGAGCAGTGAGCAAAGAACTTTATTTGTTTAAAACCAGTATTTGCCCCCCCCCCCCCCAATAAAACTTTGACCACAGGAGTTCGCGTACCTATCAATTTTGTCGAAATTTTCGGTAAATAAAAAAGATACGTAATACCTATAATAATAACTCTGTTATTATAATACGTATTACGTATTTTTTTATTTCATGAAAATTTCGGTATAATTGATAAGTACGCGAACTCCTGTGCTTTGACGGAGAAATATTTAATTATGTTCTTTAACGGGGGGATATATGCTGACTTCAAAGGACGGGATATTGTCATAAGCAATGATGTCATCTGTTTGAAATGACATCACGATAATGAAGTAAATTAAAAATTTCCATGATTTCTACAGAAGAATGTATAAATTACATCGATATTTTTAGTAAAAATAACCGAGCGTAGGTCTAATCAGGCTCAATATTTTGATATAATGTGAAGAATGATAATATCAAATATGTAAATATTGTTCCTGAGCAAACTTGTGCTCTATAATTTTTAAAGCTAAAATTGTTGAAATTTTGTCCATTTTGCCTTCTTTCTAAAAATGATATAAAATGGGACTAGTTTGTCACGTCGTAAAAACAAAAATTGTCAATAAAATACTTTGAAACTATATCTTATGCAAATTTGTATTTCTTAAAAAAATTTTAGAATTCAGCACATTTCAAGAATTTTTCAAAATTTGACTTTTGTGGGGGCAAAGATATGCAGTATACCGCATATAGTTCTTTAATCTCCATCACTGTGTCGCATTTTAATTGACTTGTTTCACACAAATGGGTAAATTTTTGTTTTTATACAAGAATTGACCACGGTATATGTTCCGTCTACTTAATTAATACATAGGGCTAGCGTTGGGTGTAGCTTGTCAACAATGTAAATCAATTTAATACTTTCATCTTAAAAATTATTTTTTTTTGCTGAAGTCCTAAAACAATAAGATATTTGGTCTGTTTGAAATGGTTAATAATTCTCTGGTAATATACTTTCAAAATTGTTGAACTCATAACCTTGGGGTAGGGTGGACTACTTTTGAAAATCAAATTTTTACTTTTAAAAAATTAGGTATCATATTTGAACATCTATCGTTATATTATTACGAGTTGGTAGGTGATCAAGTTTTCACATAATTATGTAGCCCAACCCGTCAGCTGTTTTAAAAATATAACTTTCTTACTTATATTTACATTTGTGACTGATTTATAACATTTTTTTTTTGCGTGATTTTAAACTCTAACCTATGAAATGTTTTATTTTTTAAATCTCAACACAAATTTGATCCATTGAAAATGTGTGGACACTTTATGTAGTTATTTAGAAATTACGTCGAACGTTTATAACGTAAGAAGCCTTTGTTTAAACAGTGATAGGATTTGCTTAAACAGTGATTAATTATAAAAGAAAAAAAAATGTTAATACGAGGGTTGTCCCAATATTTCGAAGACTGAGCTAATATCTTTTAAAGAATCAGAAAACTATTATAGATATATAATTGTCAAAATTTCTAAGTCCCCACTTTTATTATTTCAAAAATTTAAAAATCCTAAAATCCATTTACTAGTTAATTGCTTACAATTATGCCTTTTATTTGCAATGCTTACCTTTCAAGGCCAAAAAAATCACCATCTAACCGAATCTGTAATTACTCTATCGTGACCTTTTTCGTTATTAATATATAGTCGGAAAAAGGAGTTAAGAAGACACTTCAGAGTTTGTAAAGCTATGTAATTCCATTTTCTGAATGAATTAAGGGACCCCTATAATTTTCTTGATGGTCAAATTTTAAAATTTCTCTCTTTTATCAATTCTATGTATTTAAGATGTTTAAGTTAATCTGATAAGAGAGATAAGTTCCTGTAGACATTTTCCTATGAAATTCAATGGATCGTCTTGTCAATTTGTACAAAATGGAAATTCTTTAATCAGGACCATTTTTAGTCAACCCCAACAAATTAAATGTAATGTACAGATGTTAATTTCTATTTTCCATTGCCAATTCTCTCGGAATTCCTCTCATCCCAAACACCACACTAATTGTTCTCCAGGTTCCTGCAACTGAGGTGGTGCAAAATTTTGTTCTAGGAACAAGTTCTTCTGGATTGTTCTTGTCATATGGAAGACATAGACATAGTTTCGAGAACAAAGGGAACATATAAAGTTCTTGCTCTTGTTCGAAGTCTCAAGTGCAAATGATCGTCAAGTATAGTGTCACCCTACATTTTTAGTTGACAGATGATGCTTGGTCATATATCAGCGTTATAAAAGCAAACTGCTGCCTGATAGGTCGTGGTATGATCGGCGTAAGCCAAGGCCATAATAGGTTTTCGTAGGATAGTTAAGATCATAGAGAGATCGTAATGAGAACGAAGTGGGAGCGTTGTAGGAGCGTACTGCTTTCACTGCGCTTTTACTACGATCACGGAGATCTCTCCACGATGCTTCCGCTCTGCTCGCACGATTACGGCGCTTCTTCTACGCTCTTTTTACGACTTTATCCAGATTTATGTCAGCCACGATCCCACAACACCTGTTTTGAGCATGTTCAAAATAAGCGTGGCGAGAGCGTAGAACTCGCCGATCACGAAGATCCTACCGCGATCATACTGCGCTTATGACGACTACTACGTTTTTCCTGCGATATGTCAGGATCGGCCACACTTTGATCGTAGTAGAAGCGGCGTCCATAGGGTATGTGTGAACGGGGGGTTACTATATGACGTTTGGTTTCTAAAAAAAACAACGCTTGTCTATTGGCGATTTTGAGACAATCCTCGTATATATAAAAATATATAGAAAAATCATTATAAATCTTCTAAAGCCATGGCATCTCAAGAGATATGGAATCCAGAGCATCCTAGCTAAATTATTGTAGGCTCAAGTAATATTTATGATTTCTCCTTGTAAGAAAAATGTTTTCCAATTTCCACTGTATTTCTTCTTTGGAATTTAATGCTTCTATTTCTTACTTTAAAAAAATACTTATGTAGATGGCCTTATCTAATTCGAAGAAACCCAGCACGGCCCAACACGTTTTAAAGTGTGGCATTGAAGACTGTGTCAGAAAATGTGAATTTTTCTGCAACACTTGTCAGAAACAAATGTGTAAACAATGCAAATCTGAACACCAGAAGAATCTGAAAACTAAAAACCACGAGGTGGTTCTATACCAACTACGAGAAAGACAGGTTACTGTTAACAAAGGTAAGATTTTTTAATAGGAGTTTTAGATTTTGACAAGTATTTTTCATATATACATTATTACATGACTATTAGTTATTACCCCATCTTTGACCATACATGTACATTCTACTACATTGTACATGTACATAAAGATAATGCAAACTGTTCAACAGGATTTTAGATTTCAAAACATTTCACTATTATTTTATAATCTCCTCTCGAAAAAAAAAATCGGTATTACTGAATTCCTTGCAGTCGAGGATAACCTATGGTAAGGTAGGTTAAAAACAAGTTTGTAATTAAAAATACACATGTATTACAAACAACACTCGATTGACGAAAGAAAGACAGGTAGGCAGATGTACGTGTTCATGAATATTCTTGGATTTAAAAAAAGATCAAACAAGCAATTGGAACAGGTGAACTAAAAACGAATTTCACAAGAAAATTTTTATTGATTTCAAAACGAACAGGGACAACCGCTAGTTTCAAAGATATTGTTTCAGAGGACTCAAAGACACGACGAGATGGTATCGAAGCAGAAAATAAAGACGTAAAGAGTTCAACAAACCTAGTAAGTTTAAGTACTACCAGTACTGTTAATTTATGACAACACTTAACTTGGAATATAACTGAAAGATAGGTGGATTTGTCCTTTACTGGGAATGCTGTTAATAAAATTAATATGAGCAAATGATTAAAAAGCTTTCAAATGTGTCTAAAATGTACACGAATTGTAGAAAATTTCCATGTACATATAGGACATACAAGCTTTGTATAAACAAGTGATATTGATTTCTTAGTCTCCGAGAAGTAATAAACTTCCTCCTGGGCGTGAAGACATAATCTTTGAGACGTTTTACCACAAGAGCGGGAAGGAGTTCCAATGCATGTACCAGGATGGAATGAGATTTTACCTAGATGACTGGGGTTCAAAGGTTATTTGTTTCTCAAATCATGTAATTTACTTATCCATCAATATTCAATATATCATTATTTATTATAATTATCAATTTTGACCTTAGAAATAAGTTAATAAAATAAAGGAACGAAATATATTGTAAGTTTTTTTTCTATTTGCAGAATAATTATAAAGAGGCTATCAATTTGTATTCAAATTCTATCGGTCAAAATACCACATATATCACAGGCACTTGTTTCTGTAAAAAAGAAAAAATTGACCCATAGTATATAATAAAACAAGGTATCTAAATCCGATTTACACCGAGTACCCCCCTCCCTTAGAATCGCGCTCATTTACACTTTCAGAGGAAATGCACGGGTAAACTGTTTATACGTATATTTATCTACACAACCATATCTGACATGCTTGTCTTTATTTTCTTTTATCTCCTTAATCAGCTTCAAAACTCTGCTCGTCGAGTGGAAAGTGAAACTCAAGAATTAGACCTCAAATTTGATTGGATAAAAATCTGTTTCTAAAAGTACATCGTAAAAACATCGTAGTGTTTTATGGAAAATAAGACACTATGAAATTTTATTTATTCAATGCAATATTTAAAATCTGGAACTGAATTTTTAAACCCACGCATTCTTTAATTTTTCTCTTTGCCCGAGCTTAGCACATACCGTTTTATGGTTTAGTTCGACTTTTCCACTAGTCGAGTAGAGTTTTGACGCTGTTTACGGAGATTAAAGAAAACAATGACAAGCAAGCCATATACGGCTGTGTAGATATTATACAATTATCGTATTTGACATAGGTATAAACAGTTTGCCACTGCCTTTTCTCTGAAAGTGTAAATGAGCGCGATTCTAAGGGAGGGGGTACTCGGTGTTAATCGGAGTGAGATACCTTGTGTTATTATTATACTATGGGATAAAATTTATTCCCGAAACAAGTGCCTGTGATATATATATATATATATATATATATATATATATATATATATATATATATATATACTTTAGTATAAATCAACACACCTATTGTTATAATAAAAAGAATCACAACACCGAAATTTCAGTATTATTATATTATAATATTATAATATAATATAACATAAAATAAAAATATAATATAAAATAACATTATAAATATTATAATATATTATACAATTATTGCTGTTTTTGAGGTCAATACAATAATTTAGCCATCTGAGGAGTACAGTATTCACCGAGCCCGAAGGGCGAGGTGAATATTGTACTTTGAAGATGGCTAAATCATTGTATTTACCGAAAAAACAGCAATAATTGTTTTATTATATGATTCACTGATAAAAT